>NC_047523.1:35492376-35494876 GCF_902827115.2 Pseudochaenichthys georgianus | reverse complement strand
CCTGGGGTGCCGGTCTTTAATGATTCAATCATTTATTGGTTCAGGTTTTTGCTACTCTGTGTTGGCATGTTTGTGAAGCTGAGGTGGGGACGCCAACTATAGGACATGTGTAGAGGTTTGTGTGTGTTGAGGAAAGGTCAAGGGGTGAACTACAGGGCAGAACAGTGTCGCCCAAAGAAGTGCCAAAAACGGCGGTTCATCGAATGGTCTCTGTGATCTGGCTCTGAAAGGAAACCGTCCATATAGACCAGGGGTGCACACACTTGGGAGCTGCTTTTAAAATGACCAAGCCCAAGATCTGTATCGCTACTCGTGAGCGCGCGTGCAGTGCTTCTCAAACTTTTTTCAGTAATGTACCTCCTTTGAAACATTTTCTCAGCCAAGTACACCCTGGCCGATCCCGAACATTTTTGATCGAAAAAGCCTGTATAAATAATTACAATATAGTGATGTTCCTCAGTGTGTGATGTATTAACTCCTTCGTGGTATGCATTACAACACACTAAGGATATTTTCATTTTATGCATGAAAAAAAATAACATAACACTTTTATAAAACACATTTTTCCAAGGAGTTTTTCAATTTAAGTAATATGTTATTGTGAAAAACTATAAAATACAATACACACATTTGACATGTTTATATGAGGACCCCCTTGGTGGTTCTAGGAATGTTTTATATAAAATTGTGTTTTCTATTTAACTTATTTTACTAAGATTATTTTTTTAATTAACTTTTTTTTTTTTTTTTTTAAATCTCACGTACCCCCTGCAGTACCCCAACGTACCCCCAGGGGTCCGCGTACCCCCAGGGGTCCGCGTACCCCCATTTGAGAATCACTGTGCTAGTGGACTAAACGGCGGATAAACTGTGGCATAAGCGCATAATAGTGCGCCGCATTTGCGCCTCATAACTGCATGAACCCGTATGGCACAATACAGCTCAGACTGGCTTACCTGTACGTCAATCAAGTGGCAAATGCCGTAGTCAGGATGGATGATAGGCTAACTTTAAAAAAATGTAAAAAAAAACGTTTCCTTTTAAAAAAAATTAATGCCATGCAATCTACCCACACTACTGTCGATCGCGATCGCCGTATTGGGCACCCCTGATATAGACCCACATGTTCAAATTAGATATGTTGGTCTCTTTAACCTTCTCCGTCCTTCAGGACAGCTGGAGAGAGAGGGATTTTTTTAAACATTAAATTAAGGCATAAAGTTATGAATTATAAGAAAACTAGGAACATCTCAAATCTCCCCTGTTTGCTTTGGTTGTACCGTGGTGCTAAATTAACCTCACTGACTACTTTGATATTTTTCTCCATCCATGTTCCTTCCAAGGCTTCGTGGAGGTTTGAGAGAGATGCATAGAAGAAAAGACATCATTTAAAATAAATGGAAGATGTCCAAATCCACAGAGACATGACGTTAGGGACTAGCGCAGTCCCGTCGTATTACCCTACAGGGAAAACAAGGGAAAACTTCCCAATGGAATTTCATATAAATGGAGTTTGTCTGCACGTCTTCTCGTTTCTGTGGTGAGATGGGTGGAGGCGGGGGGGGGGGAGGGAGAGGTAGAGAGGGGCTTCATACCCAAAGAGACAGTCATTATTTCACGTCACAGGGAATAAATGAGCGCTGTCAGGCTGACTAATGACCGGGTCTCTGCTGCGGTGGAATCAGGAGAAAGACTCATCTTCTGATGGATTGTGGGATCTGGCTCTGATTACACGCTGCTCTGCCATCCCCTGATCCAGAGTCCAACACACACACACACACACACACACACACACACACACACACACACACACACACACACACACACACACACACACACACACACACACACACACACACACACACACACACACACACACACACACACACACACACACACACACACACACACACACACACACTCTCGCTCCCTCTCTGCAGTCTTCATCAGTTTTGACACTAACCTAAGCTCAGCTCAGTCAGAGGCTGCGTGGCGGAAACCTCCCAGGAACTGCACACATATAAACGGCTACTAATGGCTCCTTAGTAAACCTCAGTGCAACCATGGGTCCCTTAACTCCAACAAATACTATATAGTGACTTTTATTTGTATTTACATGAATAACCACTCCAATAGAAGGGAACTCTTGCACATGACAAGAGGCATCAGGGATATGTAACTGTGATTATGAGAAACATTTAGGAGGGCGCTGGTGTGAGATCGAATCTAAGGTTACAGAAGAACCTAAAAGTTGGGTCAACGGAAATACTCACTGGTTTTGAGATGCAGTGGGATTGAATATATGTGTGTCTGTGCTGCTCACAACATGTAAAATACATGTATTTATAATTCAATTCAATACTTTAAATAATTAAATAATAATATTGACAATAACTACACGGGAGGTTTCCTTTTGAGTTTTACTATTTCTGTGTTTCACCCGGTCTGCCCCGCGACTCCTGACCTGTCATCACTACAACAGGCAGAGAGACAAGGTGCT
>NC_047523.1:35394876-35487376 GCF_902827115.2 Pseudochaenichthys georgianus | reverse complement strand
ACACACACACACACACACACACACACACACACACACACACACACACACACACACACACACACACCACACACACACACACACACACACACACACACACACACACACACACACACACACACACACACACACACACACACACACACACACACACACACACACACACACACACACACACACACACACAGACCCATCTCCCATCACCCAGGCGTGAGAGAACAGAGCAGCTCAGGTCTCTACAAGAGAAACACCAAAGAGCTCTGCCCCAGCGCCTCGGGAAATAATAATGAATATGGAATGATAGTCAGTATTTTGTGCTGCAAATGCAACCAGATGCAAAAGGTGGAGTGGAAAAAATCAGGAGCAGATGTTGGAGAAACAAGAGGTCTTTAAGGAGCGGCCAGCGTGCCCTGCAAACATATTGTAACCCTAGCCAGCGTGCAGAATAATCATTTATAGTATGTATATCGCCACTCTGTAATGAGGCATGTATGGACTATTCCTGCAGCTGCCTCCCTGGGAAAGCTGAGTTGTTGAGGAAGCAGCCAGGCCTAGACACAACACCCAATTAACATACAGACCTCAGACAATAAGGAAACACATGTCTGACACATTTCTATAGCCTACTGTTACTGTACATGTGGTGCTGGGAGAGTGTAATTACACATCGTCCTCTTCCATAGGCTGCACTGAGCTCAGCCCGACCGAACAGTGCAGCTGGTGTTCGGTTCAGTAAGAGAGGAGGAAGTCCTGGGTGGCAAGGTTTGGTGCATGAACCATATTCGGAGATATCGGCTAGCAGCTCTCAACATACTACCATTTTGCTTTGGTGTTATGAAGCATGACCTAATCACAGTAAGAGAACATGAACAATATATAATAACAAAAAAGCAAGAAACTGAAATATAAATTGGAAGAAAATGACAATAAAATATTTAAATATTCTAAAAAAAGATTGCAACTAAATAAATAATGTATAGAAAAAAATGTATCCAAACTTTGACAATATGAAAGTATGTTTATTCTCTGAAGTAAAATTAAATAGCTGTTCAGTTGTTGGTAGGCTGGGTAGAAATATGCAAAATTGTCTGAGAATTTTAATTTGTATTTACTTGCACTATTTTTTCTGTTTTATTGTGTTGCACTTTAGGAGGAGCCTCTGACCTAAGATTTTCATTGACATATCTACACTGTAGCTATGTACAAATGAGTAGAAACATCCAATGTTCAGGTGTATGTTCCCAAAGACGTGTCTTAATCTACTGCATATAGACAGATGTGAAGTTGTTAATGTAATAAGTATAGTTTGTATAGGGAGGGGGGTTAGGGTCTGTGTCAGTGGGGGTCCGTAAATATCCTCCTGGGACCCGAGGAAAAAAAGTGTCTTCTAATTTCCTTTTTTGTGATTTCCTACCTATTTAGGGTTAAAAAAACATCTTTCAATTTAGACTTTTTTTATTTTATTTTATTTTAAAAATGTTACAGTATGTCTACTGTAGAGGACGTCGGGACCATATTAGTTTGAAAAGACAGCCAAAATGAACAGATGGACTATGTAATGTATTATGGTTATAGAGTGATATTAATACAATAATACATTCACCTTTATTTAAAACATGAATAAGTAATTGATCTGAACATTGCTGTTTATTTGGTCAATACAAAACTAGTTTGGTTTTTGGTGTATCTTTCCAGATCTTCAAAGACTTTGTAGTCAATGTACTGAAAGCACCTCATTGACTCCAGTCGGCACGGGCTGTAGGCTCATCTTGACTAGTTTTATGGATGTGGTCTCCATTTCACCTGCTCATAGAAACAAAGCTTGCATTCCTGAGGCAATTCTCATTTTTCATGGCTCCACTTAAAATAAAAACAACAATAAGACATACGTGCTATAGTCTTCTTAGAGCCATGTCCTTCCAGCTCGTCCCTATCTGTCTCTATGTATCTATCTGTGCGCTCATGGAGCATCCTGCATCTTTCCCCCCCTTCTTCTTGACCCTCTTCTATCCCAGGGATGAAAGCCTCATCTCTCTCATCATCTGAGAGCTCAAAATCTTAATCTCCCTGAACTATCTGGTACAGAAAATGTCTGATTCAGTTCCGTCTCCTGCAACAATATTGAGTCATAAAGTCCATGAAGATGGTCCTGACGTCCACTATAATGGACATTTATAAAAGGGCTGTTATTTGAAAACTTGAATTATTTAATTGCTTTCAGAAGTAATTCTATAGTTCCTCACATGTTAATAAACAAGAATATATATGATTTTCATGGTAAAAATTACAATTATTCAACAATATTTGACTTCTCCTCCTGCTTCTATACAATTTTGTTTTTCGTATGCCAGCCATTTTGGATGAAAAGAAAGAGGAACTTCCCAGCATGCAATTTTAACCAATGACATATCCCTGGAAAGACCAGGATGTCTTCTGTACAGCACATCAGGGATTGATAGAGTAGCTCAAAAGAGTAAAAGGAGATGCATGTTAACAAAATGTCCACTACAGTGGACATTTTCAATGGGCTGGGTCCCAGGAGGATATAGTACTTTTTAAAGCTTTTGTTGGTGCAAAACAATATAATTGAATTGAAAGCTGTTTAAAAAAATATACAAACATATCATAGATGTTCATAATAAAGTGGTAAATAAAATAAAAACATTTGAATTGCCTTGTGTTGAAAGGTATATAAATAAACTTGCCATAAACTTGCCTTGAAAAATGTGTTTTCAGATGATAAATGCACATTTAATAGATACTTAAATAAACATAAATATATTTCTTTATCACTCTATTATATATAAAAACAAACAACCCTATTATGAGGTGAGCATTTCATGATAAAATCAATGTATCCTATTTGTGAATGAAATGAAAACACACTGTTCTGTCCCTTTTGTCCTTTCAAAGCCACCGTACTGTGAGGTCACTATCCAAGATGGCGCTCCCCGTGAGGACTAATATGAAGCATCTCTTCGGATTAATACACAAGTTTAACTCTTCAAAAAGACTCCTCTGCTCTGCTGCATGCTCGGGAAACAAGGTATTAGATAATGTGTTGTTTACCCGACATTTATTTTACATCAGCTGTTGTTGTCACGCAAACTGATTCGTTACTATGGCTCCTGTTTCCACATTGACTGCTGGGACACAGTTTCAGTCAGTTTCTATTTGTTAACAATTTATCTTAATAGAAAAGCATTTTAAACTCGTTAATACGGTGCTTATCTCCTCGTTCAACCCGAGTGAAGGTCATGTAGTTTTATTTTAATTTTAATTAAACTATTTATATCTGTCGTAGTGACTTTGCCTGTCTGCAAAGCAGCATTTCAGCTTTTATTAAATACAAAACAGCTCACAGCAACATTGTTGTGATGTAATGAAGCATATTGGCTTAAGTACACATTGGAATTAGGCTTTCTTGCATTTTACTGGAGTATTTCCATTGTATGCAATTGTATAGTTCTACTCCACTCAGATACACATCTATCTGTCAGCTTTAATTACTTAGTAGATTTAAAGCTTGTATATGAGTTATCTCTAAAGTGGGAGATTATGGATTTTATATATTTAATATATATGAAATGTATTGAATGTTAGTACATAAACATTATATCCTTTTCATGAGGTTTCTATTCAAACTTCATTAACCTGTAGCGCACGTTGTTTATTGATCATAGAAAGCTAGGAAGTATTTATCATTAGTCTTGAATTGTTTTCCCCATATCGATGATTGCTGCTATAAATCAGGAAACATTGATTATCTTAGAATGTATTGCAGCAGGCAACTTTCCTGCATGGCTGGGTGTTTTTTACAAGAGAGGATAATCAAGTTATCTGGTGGTCATTCTGCTATCAAACAAACAATGTGTTAATAGCTGCTGCTGGTGGTGAGTGTAATCAGTTATGTACCCGGAAATCATCACTGGTGCATTATGGGTGCGGCCCTTCTGTTGAAGAAAACCACACAGAATGAAACTCTGCTTTTTAAAAAACTGGACAGCCTTTCCTTTAGCTGAGTGTGTGTTTTCTGCCCTGCGCCCAGCTGGGGTTGGGTGGGAACTCCATTCACATGTTTCTTGGTTTTTATTATGTAAAGTTGGCCAGCAGCAGCAGCAGCAGCAGCAGCAAAGTTACATTTTAGGGTCTGCTTTTAGTCGGACAGCGGGAAGTGTTTTCAGAGACTTAAATCAGTTTCTGTCAGCTTTGGTGTGAGTTTCTCAGAATCTGAAAAGTGATGTTTCTTCCTCGAAAGCAGATAAAAGAAAACACTGTTAAACCTAATTCCTAAGGGGAAGGGTATTCTGGGAAATGGAGGAAATCATAAACTCAAGTCGAAGCTAAATGTGATCTCCATTTAAAAACAAAAACAACATGCCATCACGTGATTTAAATGTGATCCATTTTGACTGAGGTTTCTCAAAATGATGATTCATTATTCGCCACATTTGAATGGCTTAATGGTTCCTCTATGAATTTAGATCACACCTTTTTTGGATTATTCTTTTATGGCCATTTCCTTTTGACTCAGACATCACATAATGAATCGCTCATTCTCGACTTTAGCAGCTTTCAGTTGTGCCGTAACCTTTTTTTCCGTGTCTATATCGAGTTTATTCAATGCCGTTTCCTTTCCTAGTCTGGCCCGTGACATCATATCCTCAGTAGCACCACTCCAGTGTACCTTTTTACTTTTTTAAACACGTCTATAACTCCACTTAGGGTTTCCTATCATTGCACGGCTGTCTACGAGAAGCAAATGGAGTGTTAAGACAAACAACGAGTCCCCCGGCACGAGTAAGAATAACCAGTGTGTTTCAGTACAACATCCATGCTAATTATTGCGCTGTTCTTGCATTACGGTGCAGTTAAAAACCTCAAGCACGTTGATGAACGAGTTGTAACACAGTATGTAGTTCACTGCCGTCCCGTCTGTGTTTTGTTAAGGCAAAAGTCTCTGGAGAGGCGGGAGAGGTGTGTGACGAGAGGGGAAGTGGGGGAGGACTCTGAAAGCATCACAGCAGTGCTTCATTACCAGCAATAACATCGGAGATGAAGTGTTGGTTTTCATTTGTTTTAATTTTCTCCAAATGTGGACGGCTGAGTGCAGAAACCAGCATGCTCACAATGTTTCGAGGTGTGATGTGCGTCAAACTGGAGGCTTTTCTGCACTGGAAATGTGTTTAAAAAGTCTGAGTCTGAACGGACTGACACAAAGATGAAGTGTGATCTTTGTCAGATGCTTTCAATTTTGAGCGATGTGATAGTGAGACAGCCTTGTCTGTTTTCTTTTAATCTAGTCACTCGTAAGTAAAGGGTAGGTGACAACGTGCTCCATATCAAATATAACCGGTAGTAATTTGACAATAGCTCATTGCAGTGTGGTCGTGTTTTTTTGTTGCAGATTAAAAGCAGATTTTCTTAGAGCGATGATACAGGTGTATGGTTTGGTCTATCGTTTAAAACCTGTGAGCCTGTCACAAGAAATACTACTACCTCTTTTAATAATATAATAAGGACATGTCTAATAAACAACACTATTGAGTTGCATTCTGGGAAATGTATTTACCTTGTTTTACTTGAGTACTAAATTGTCTTTAGGTTTTTGATTTGCCAAAAATAAAACTCACATTAGCTTGAGCCATAACTCCTGACACACATAACCTACAACCTGGAGTAAAGAAAAGTAACATATTACTTTACATGTCACAACACTACAGTTAAATGTTTGCCAATAAAAGTAAGAATGTCATAATAATAATAATTCTATATTCAGTTAACTACAGTTGGGGCCTGGTTTTATGTTCGTCTAAAATGAACTTTCTGAGAATAGTGATGTCCGTTCCTCTGCTATAGCAAGAGATGCATTTTTGGTTTTCTCACTCTTGTAAAATGTGTTCTCTTGTCTTGTGTTTAAATGAGTAAAGCTCCTAGACATGGCGTGAACATAATCCTTGGAAGACCAGCAAATATTTGGCATCTTGACCAAATATTGGATTCATTAATTAATGATTAATTTGTTAATGTTTGAGGCGCTGCTGAAGTGGTTTAACCTGCGTTTAGCTGTTGCTTTTAATTGAAAGGTATGTAGACCCTCTAAACCTCTCTGCCGCCCCTCGCCTGTGGTCCCGTTATTGACTGATATCAGTCTTGTCAGCCCGGGGCTACAGGAAAGAGGAAGTGACTCTAATTTACCTCTCTGTTCTCCTCGGCTCCAAATTCACTTACTCGGGTGTCGGCTAAAACCATTATAGCTGCTCCCGCTCCACATGGGACAGCCTGGCGAGAGCGAGGAAACATGGCCTCCCCTTTGAGGACGTTCATTAACGGCCCTATTTATTTTCAACTGTCAGAAAAGCCCGCTAATTCTCAGCGGCCCCCTCCGTGAAATTAGGTCTGTCGTAGTCGTTTTCCAGCCAAACCCCTCACTCAGACGCTTAAAACTATCCCACATGTCAACATATTTCTTTTTTGTATTCATATCTTGCTAAGTCGAATTATAGAATCAGTCTGTAGCTGTGCGACCACAAATCTTAGCAGTTTTCCTGCGTTTGAGTATTTTCCTGATCCCGGCCTTTTTTGCTGAGCCTCTGGTGTCGGACCGAGGAAATGACCGGACTCCACCGGGAGGAGCTGCTTGCCTTGAGTGTTACTGTAATTACATATCGACACATTTATGAAGTGTTTGCCATTTATTTTTGGCTGTGTTTTTTTTTTGCATTATTATCCCTCCTGTCAGTGATTTGTTTCTTACAAGTGAATTACAAATTAAATGTGCCCATTGTAAACACAGCAGGAGGAAACAGTGATTTAATGTAACTATTTTAAAGAATTAGCAAGGACACAAGTATAACTAGCATGCATGTCTAACAAATTGAGGTTGGCTTTTTCAGCTGCTTTACATGTGGTCATAGGCACATTGTAGACAAACTGCTCAGTTGAACTTACAGTACAGTTTCTGTTTTAAGTTAGTGATTCTGTTTTAAGCTCATAAGTCTTAAACATTAAAACGGCTGTAAAAAACACAGCTGTTGATCAGTCTGAGCTGTAACTTGTTGATCATATTGTTGTAGTGTTCAGGAGTTTGAGAAAGAAAACACAGGGTTGTCTGCAAACAAGTAGATCTTGCTTAAGTTTATTAGCTTTTCTTTTTAATGACTGATTTTAAATGCCATTTAAACTCCTACTGCTCAGTCATGGACGCGGGAAGGCGAGTCTCCACTAGCACCCGCACCCCCAAACGCTAGCACCTACAGTGTAAGCGCGCCACAGTTTTCTCAGTGCTTTAATGTCTGAGTCTACAAACATTATTCTCCAACAGTTTTCAAAATCCTTTAGATTAAAGATTAAGTCTCTGTTATTTTTGGCACTAGCTGCGTTGGCGTTATTTTTCAGCCCCTGGAGTTGTGGCACACTCTGTCTCTCAGCGGATAGTCAGCTGTAGAAAATCAAAAAAAATTACCTTTTGAGTATTTCAACTTTTAACCCTACATGGAGATTCTTTGAAGCACTTGGAGAACCACTTTGCAAATCAGTTCTAATGTTTTATTATGAGCCTTCGTGTCACAGTGTGTAAAGTTTGTACTTCTTAAAGCCCTTGTCACACTGTCCCGAAATTGACACCAGATGGAAACACGATAAAGGAAATAGTGTTGTCACGATACCAACATTTTGGTTTCGATACCGATATCAAGTCAAGAATTGCGATTCCGATTCTTTTTCGATACTTTTCTAAAAAAAAAGGGAAACAGTCTTAAGTGTAATTATTGTGCTTTATTTCACACCAGAACCATAACCATGACACAAACTTTTAAACAATGAGATCAATAAACAAAATAAATGACAATAATTCGTATTAAATAAAATGAAGCATCATCTCAATCAACTTTTTTGTTTTATAAAATATAATTTTTTATATATTTTTTTAACATGTAATAGTACAGTAATATAAATAATTATTGACAAAAAGTATATTGCAGATGTTAGCCACATTGGTAAGTTAGCTAAAAAGATATTAGACAGTTATCATTGCCATTAATTGCCTCGTCTAACTACGAAAACGTTCGTTTGTCACAAAATAAATTACACTTATTTGACTGAGCGCTGAACACACACGGCTCTTATCAAAACGGCGCTTTCTCACCGGAGTACTTTTCCCCGTCATTCTTAAAGTACCGATACTAATGAAACGGAAGAATCGTACCGTTTTTAACGGCAGGGTATCGCGGTACCTTTCAAGTATCGGTACACCGTGCAACACTAAAAGGAAATGTTCAAATTCGGCTCTGATCGTAACATCGGGCCATTCGTGAGGGCATCTTAAGCCATCGTATGACCGCCGGTGGAGTTTCTCAGGCTCCGGCAGCAACTTCGTGAGCGGTGGCAACATCTTTGGTGCCATCGGGCATTTTTCGCCTCACGAAGACAATACGAAGAAAACAAGAAGCTGCCCGATTGTCTTAGGAAGGCAACACGACTACGTGAAGCCCTTGCAATGCCGTCGTGTAGCCATCGTATTATAGTACAATTTGTGTTCTGTGAAACTGAAAAGGATATTACATTGTTTTTGTTACTTTCGTTGCAGTTGTATGTCTTAAATGCAATTTAGGTTAACTTCCTGTTTTATTTAGATGCTTTTATTTTGAAGGCGAGTTTACGCTGTTGACAGGAAGTTGTTGTTGCTATGGAAACAACATGATGGAGATAAGTAATATCTTCTAATCTACATATAAAGACGGAGAAAGTAAAGAACAAAGTGTATGTTTAAATGTTAGCACCCCCCGAAGAGGCACAAGCTCTTACGTTGAGTCTGGATACATTCTAAATCATCAGTAAAGTCTACGACCATATTTCCGTGTGTGGTTCGGGTGCCATCGTGTGGCCTTCTGTAGGCATCGTAATTGCTTCGGCTGTTGACCAAGTTCGGGGCCATCTTCGTGCGAAATCCACAATTCCATATTCGTGTGTCCATCTGGTGTCAATTGCGGGGCAGTGTGACGCGGGCTTCACGTCTTGCACACTCTTATCCTCGTTGACCACAATTACATAAGCAGGTAATATGACACCATAGTTGATAATATCAGTTGTCAGTGTTTGTCACTTCCTATAAACGAGAGGAGTCATTAAAGCTTCCTGTCTGAGTAGGCAGTGCCCCTCTCGGCTGTATTGAAGTCTGGTTCCTTCAGAAGCTGCAGCCTGTTAGTGCTGGAGCTGCCTCCCCTGCCCGAGTTATTTTTGGAGCGCTGTCGGGCCCCGTCTGCGGGGAGCGCTGTTTTTGAAGGGCCTCCAGTCCCATTAATCAGCCGAGGGACCCCACGGCGCGAGCGGGCCCCGAGCCCTGGCCCGCCACACTGCAGCGTTCTGTTCCTGTACCCCCGCTCTCCGCACAGTGTGAAACTCAGAGGAACCTCATCAATCTCACCTGTCCCACACGTCAACCGCAGATTTAATCAAACGCTCCTTTCGGGCCTTTCCCCTCCGCTCCCCCTACAACACACTCACTGCGAGGAGAAAGAAGAAAGCTGCACAAGTCTTGACTGGAATATAGTCACACTTTTATTTTGTATTTTTAACCTTTTTCCCTGCATCTTTCTCCCGATGTATCCACAAGTCCAATTTCGCCTTTGTATGCTATATATACATACTTTGATTCAAGCTGTGGTGTGCCCCCACTTTATCTACACACACACACACACACACACACACACACACACACACACACACACACACACACACACACACACACACACACACACACACACACACACACACACACACACACTTAGAGGGATAAAGTGGGGGTAAAACACTGAACCCCATTTCCTTTTTGATACCTCACTGAAGTGCAGCTCTGTTGGCTGCCAGCGTTAACAGGTCCCAAAGTGAGAGAAAGACGGAGATGAAGAAAGATACTGAAGAGTGGGCGGAGGTGTGTGTAGGTGCATGTCAGCAGGGTGCCAGTGTTAATGGGGTGCACAGGACAGAGGAGGAACACTGGATCCTGTGTGGAGGACGCCCAGCGGGAGAGCGGCGAAACCCCCCCCATCTGTCGAAGCATCTCGGTGCAGCCACGCTCCGATCTGGATCTCTTCCCCGGCGTACAAAGAGCTGATGGTAGTTCACAGCGGGGCGAGCGGCGATGCTCCCAGAGGTGGTTTTTGAAATGTGTTGAAATTGGCGAGGAAAAATGGTGGTGACCGTCGGCCCGCTCGTCAGCTCCTCGGTGAGAGAGATGTCAGTGGGCCACTCGAGGACTCGCAGGCTCTGATATGATGTATGAGCATCATAAAATCCACTGTTCTGCAAGTCCTAACTCAACCAAAACCAGGGCTGTGACTAATAACAGTGAGCGGAGCGGGGCTGTAGGACAAGCTGCAACCAAAGCAGTAGTCGACAAGGATTATTTCGATCTCAGGCTCCCTCCAACTATGCTCAATAAATATGTATATAAAGAAAACCACACAAGTATAATGTAATCGGTGTGCAGCAGTTAAATCATAGGATAACAAATCTCACTCTTCTCCCCTCACAAAGCTTCGTGTCGCCCTTAAGGCAACCATTTGTTATAAGTGACGACAATATTAAACCGAATGAATGTGTTTTTTTGGCAGAACCAAGGTTGACTTTGCAGAATAAAAGTATTGCTTTTATAATTTATTTAAAATTGAGTTGGGTCTTAAATGAATGTTCTGATGTATGAGATGTGTAGTCGCCGTCAGTGTTGTTGCAAACAAGGCTCGTGAGCCAATCGTAGAACGACATCAGTGAACCTAGTCTTCGTAGAATAACAGTTTATTTTGAGGGTATAATTTAATAGTTAAGCCTCTCTCAAATGTAAGAGTTGACACACTCCCAATGCGTGGCTTTGTAAATCTGGCAAAAAGACTCGGTAGGATTCTGTGTGTTATGCATCTTGTCCCAGTGGGGTTTGTCATCGTTATACATTACGCATGGATGCTGTGCTCCACATTTGCCATTCAGTTTCCATAAAGAAGTGAAAGAGAAATGAATGTTTCCATTGAATCCTGGAGCTAGATTCTCAGAGGTATTGTGGGAAAGTCAGTATTAACGGCAAAAGAAAAAGACAGTGTATTTGTTCTCAAATGTAGTGTAACAGTTGTTTTCCATTTAATAATGCGGTTAGGATCTGGTCTCTTCGTGATGGACTTTTTCTTTCCACCATCTTTGAAATGAACTGTCAAAGTCATATGGACAGCGACTTTCACACCTTGAAGATGTTGATGTAGGCAAAGACCACGACACGTGCCGACGTACATATATGTTTGCACATGACCTCTCTCCCTGTGGAGGTTACCACACACATACACGTACACGTACAGACACATTTACACACATATTCCCGGAAAGGTAAGTGAAAACATGGCCTTTTAGTGTACGTAACCTTCTAGCTGTTGGCGTTAATGTCACACACACATGGTGCGTAATGCATTAAGCATATGGCAGACGTGGTTGAAGAAAGCTTTCTTCACCTTCGATGTACAGCCTGTCAGAGACAAATGTTAAGACAGAACAACCAGTGTTTCCCGCTTTCCCTACGCGTCATTTACGGGCAGAGAGAGGGAGTGAAGCGATGATAGGGGAAGCGTTACTGTCTTATATAATAGTAATTATGTCCAATCGAAACGGACAGTATTTTGTTTACATTGAGCTTGTTGCTGAGAATGGAGTCCTGCCTGCTGTAAAATCAGCAGACATAATTCAGGTTATAATTTACATTTTCAAGTTACGCTTTCCTCTGATTGGTCTACTTCTCTGGTCCACATCAATATATCTTTTATTGGATAATTTGTCATTACATTTAGTACAAACATTGATGTTTCCCATATGATGAATACGAATGACTTCATGGTCGTCTCCTGACATCTTTCCTCTGGTGCAAAAGAGGTTGCCATATTTGCATTAGAGTTAAATATCTTGCTTTGAACTGCATTTACAATCACATTTGGTACAGGTATTCATGTTTCAGTTGACTTTGGTCATCCCCTGCCTTTTCCTTTGATGCCAACTTTTTGTGGATTCGAGTAAAACTTCCATTCGATTTGTTACAGACATCAATGTCTTCCTAAGGATGAAATGCAATAACTTTTTTAGAGCCAGTCAACATTTTATTTTGTACCACAAACGTTTTCTGACCTCATCTGTACTTTTTAGCGGTAATCAGATTTGATTTGCATTCTTGGAACAACATTTAATATGGTCAATAGCAAAAGAACACTAGATGATCATTTCTGATTATTCCTATATGTACTGTGCAGCATTCTTTACTAACAATAATTGCTTTGCAACATTTGCTGTATCCTCTGTCATCATGCAGTATTTGATTGACTTCTTTACATAACCTACTTTCACTCCCAAACAGTGCAGAGGCCCATGTCTAAAGAGTCTCTCCTCTGACCCGCAGCCCTGGCTGGTGCCTGCTGAAGTGTAGCGTTATGCGTGATAGCTCCATTGCCCAGTGGCTAGTTAGCCGCGGCGTTGACTCTCATTTGACACTCGATTGGCTCAAATGACACCATTACCATGTCTGCATGGCTAATGGCTTCCCCCGGGGGCCGCAGCAGAGGGGGAACATGCGTTTGGCGTGTCAGCTCGAGGTGAGAACACACATGAGCCAGACTCGGGGCCCCGTCCACACCCAAATCTATCCTGACACCTCTTAAGAGGCTCTCAGCATCAATGGCACTCCAGTGCAATTACCCTGTCGGTAATGACATAAGCACCCAGTTCCTTCCTGCCTCTCTCTGGCCGGGCAGCGGCCGGCTCCCTCAGGCCAGTAGATGGAGACTTTGTGGACCACACTGGCCTCAGAACAGTTGTTATTCGATCCCTTTAGGCTGAGAGATCGAGGAGCTGTGGGCCACGCTGGTGAGAGAGCAGCTGTTATCTGATCTCAGGCTGCGCTGAGCCTGTCCCTCAGTCGGATTGAATGTGATGTAGCTCAGCTAGCTGTCAAGATAACCGATTCCTCAGCAGCGACTGAAGAGGATATCCTCCGAAAGCTTCAGGTTTGAATGATTAGTTGTGATAACCTTGAAGAGTGCAGCCGGGGAACATATGATCGGCAGTCAGATTCGAGGTGATAACAGAGATCCCATGGGTCTTTTGGGGAGTGTTTCAAAACGTCTCCTGTGTCCATCTGCTGCTGTTTACAACCCGTCAGCTCATCTCGAACTAAAGTCACACTCAAACAAACTCATCAGGATTGTGGGTCATTATCTTTAAAGGTGATTAAATCACAATATCAACTTAAGATGTTGTCTCAACAAATGTGTTGGATTGCCATCAAAGCCAACATTTATGTGCCCTCAGTTGACTGTAATATCTTTTTGTTAACAACTGACTTTCCATGTAGGGTGTTGAAAAAGTTAAAGGGGCCCTATTCAAAGCTTTTTGTATGTAGTGTCTCCACTGGGACATGTCTCCATGCTATAATGTTTAAAAAACTCTATTGTTTTCATACTGCCTCTTTTCACCCTCTGTCTGAAACCAGAGCCCAGTCTGCTCTGATTGGTTAGCTGGCTGGCTCTGTTTTGATTGGTCAACCACTTAGAGATGTCCCGCCCCTTAGCCTCTTAGGTACAATGTGTTGTAGCACTAGCCAATAGTGGTAGTGTTACATAGTGATGTCACTATGTTACGTACGTAAACAAAGGAGTCCAATGGAGGCATCATCCACCCATCTTCTCCCGCTTCTCCGTGGTCGGGTCGCGGGGGTAGCAGTTCCAGCAGAGAGCCCCAAACTTTCTTTTCCCTGGCGACATCAACCAGCTCTGACTGGGGGATCCCAAGGCGCTCCCAGGCCAGCGAAGAGATATAATCTCTCCATCTGGTCCTAGGTCTACCCCTTGGTCTCTTCCCAGCTGGACGTGCCTGGAACATCTCCCTAGGGAGGCGCCCAGGTGGCATCCTAACTAGGTGCCCGAACCACCTCAACTGGCTTCTTTCGAGGCGAAGGAGGAGCGGCTCAACTCCGAGTCCCTCCCTGATGACCGAACTTCTCACCTTATCCCTAAGGGAGACACCAGCCACCCGGCGGAGGAAACCCATCTCGACCGCTTGTATCCGCGATCTCGTTCTTTTGGTCATGACCCATCCTTCATGACCATAGGTGAGGGTAGGAACGAAAATGGCCGGTAGACAGAGAGCTTTGCTTTCTGGCTCAGCTCCCTTTTCGTCACAACGGTGCGGTAAAGCGACTGCAGTACCGCTCCCGCTGCTCCAATTCTCCGGCCCATCTCACGCTCCATTGTTCCCTCACTTGAGAACAAGACCCCGAGATACTTGAACTCTTTCACTTTGGGTAAGGACTAGGGGTGTAACGGTATCCGTATTCGTCCCGTACCGCCACGGTTCGGACGTCACGGTTCGGCACATGCAATCACACGGCGAATACGCCTTTTTTTTTACGAGTGGGGAAAAAAGTCTGTCACTCAGGGCAGTATCCACTACACTATATATAATCCAGGGGGCGGTATTGCGCCTAAAAGCCAGCTGCCCGTAAATAACAAATGAAGAACAAGAACAAAACACAACAAAACTAACACAATACATGAAGAAGAAAAGTTAGTAGCTACGGGGAGTTCACACAACACACAGGAGCTAGTGACCCACCTGCTTCTTTTAAATCAGGTGTGTGGGAACATTTCGGGTTCCCTGTGGACTACAACAATGATGGGGCGCACCCCATCGTTGTTGTGGATCGGACGAGGACGGTATGTCGGCGTTGTTCGTCGGCGTTGTTCGTCGGCGTTGTTCGACGGCGTTGTTCGTCGGCGTTGTTCGACATGCTCAATCACATCCGAGTCAGTCTCAGTCCCCAGCGAGTGTTTTCTCGACGGCAGGTGACATAGTTACCGCCAACAGATCTGCCCTCACGACTGACAACGTAGACAAACTCATCTTTTTGAAGAACAACTTGAAAATAGAGTAAAGCTTGAGTACCTTTATTTAGGCATAATGGCCTCACACACTCACAAGTTAATTACACATGTTAGACATTGCTCCTAAAGGTACAGATTTTTATTTTGTTTTATATTTATCATTGTATTTATTTTATATTTTGACATCAGGAGATGTTATACAGTTCTGTATTGCCTTTTATTGATTGTGATTGAAACACTTCCTTATTTTTTATTTTAATATTTTCTTTTTAGTTGTACAGCTTATTTAACCTTTTTGTTTAACATCAGCAATTATAAATAATCTGGCCATCTGAGTGTGTGTGGTACTGTTTGTGGTTTCTTTTTAACTGTGTAATACAGTTAATGATTCCAAATGTTAGAGTTCCTTATTTTCATACCAAAACTTGCACTACTGTTAAAAATAAATAACAGCAAAAAAAATTATGCATTTGGGACTTTTTTTTGCTTTTCCTTGTTGTACCGAACCGTGAGCCCCAAACCGAGGTACGAACCGAACCGTGACTTCTGTGAACCGTTATACCCCTAGTAAAGACTCATTCCCTACTTGGAGTGGACAGTCCATCGGTTTCCTGCTGACAACAATGGCCTCAGATTTGGCAGGAGGCAATGGAGGCGTTTAATGCAAATACTGTTTAAAAATAGTTGTATAATCTTAGAAACATCAAATCATGCATCTAATAATGATTATATAAGGTTGAACTCGGGGACATATTGTGCTTAACAAGACTTTTATCTTCAACACTACCTGAAGGGACAACCCTACCACACAGCCCCCTTTTAGTTTTTTAAAATCCAGAGCAGCATCATTGTGGCCGCTCAGTAAACCAGTATTTTTTTAAATCTAATATGCAATTCTACCCGTTATACGTGTGGGTTCATATTATCTATCCTAAATACTGATCCCTCACCACCTTCACAGCTGAGAGTCGGAGCAACCGGCCAAGCCTTAGCACCGCACCTCTGCCGGGAACTGAATACCACGGTGGGCAGGGAAGTGTGCGTCACCCAGGCCTCAAACACTTTGTCTTTCTAACCGCCCAACACAAACACCAAGCCTCTGTCTCCGTGTGTTTCTGCTCCGTCAGAGTCCTAATCTTCTGTGTCACGGCTCTGGGGAGGAAGAATTGAGATGCCAGTGGGTTTCACGGCTCATGACAGGTGCCGCTCTGCTTCGCCCTCTAATTGTATCGTGTGGAGCTTTGTGCCACAAGCTGTGGTTAAGACTTTCTTCCAGCTGGGCCAATTGAAAGCCACGGTTCAGCGGAGTGGGTCGATGCCCGGAGAAATTCGGCGGTCTGGCGAAAACACGAAAGAAAAACACAATGTTTGCCCAACGATACAAACGCAACGAGTGATCTTCCTCCCGCCATTTTAGCTCTGTAATAAGGTCATTATGTTTTTTTTTTGTGTTGTATATTATTTCAGTGGTTCTTCTGCCTCCCCTCTCCTCTTCCACTGTCCTCCCCGTTGTGGTCACAGAGGCCTTGAAGTTGGCTGGACGGAGGTTCATTGTTATTGTTGGCGTGCGAGGTGATGCATTCTTCGTGCTGGATGTGTTTGGGGGAGAACAGAGGTGCTAGCCATGGAGTTAGCATCTCTGTAACTCAAGCATGACCGCTGCTGGCCTGCAACCTGCCAAAAGTTTAACACTAACACTCCAGTGTCCGCAGGCGTTCTCACCCTTTCACCTTCACCCTTTCTCTCCTCCTCACCATTTTTCAGACACTTTTTTTCTTCTGTCACTTATCGCGTGTTCTCTCTTGGCCTGAAGAAGCATTCAGATGTACAGCATTTTAGCACTTCTGTGTTTTTTTCATCGTTGTTAAATGCCTGAAATAAGGAGGAAATGCGACGTCATCTAGTTCTTCATAGCCATACTAGGGATGGGAATTTGAAAGCAATTGTATATTCGAATATTCGA
The DNA here is from genome assembly GCF_902827115.2 of Pseudochaenichthys georgianus. Lineage (NCBI taxonomy): Eukaryota > Metazoa > Chordata > Actinopteri > Perciformes > Channichthyidae > Pseudochaenichthys > Pseudochaenichthys georgianus. The sequence goes on along the minus strand of NC_047523.1, from coordinate 35,470,513 downwards.
CACCCCAAAAAACGGTTAACCGGTTAACCGAAATGTACATATCCTATAAAAAAAACATTGGGTAAAAAATGTTTCACAATTTTTGTATTATATAATGTCCCTGATATGATGGTTTTATTATGTCTAATGTACATTGTCTGTAATAGTTATACATCACTCATCCTGTTGTTTCAGTTAGCTCTATAAAACTATCTTTAACTAACAAAGTGCAAATAAAGATCTTCCCCTTCTTCTCCAGGAGCCTGCAGGAGGGGGCCGTGTGTTCTCGGGGATCCAGCCCACTGGGGTGCCCCACCTGGGGAACTACCTGGGGGCTCTGGAGAACTGGGTGTCCCTGCAGAGCCAGTTCCCCTCCGTGCTGTACAGCATCGTGGATCTGCACTCCATCACTCAGCCTCAGGACCCGGCTCAGCTGCGCAGCAACATCCTGGACATGGCCGCCAGTCTGCTGGCCTGCGGCATCGACCCGGAGAGAGCCGTGCTCTTCCAGCAGTCTCAGGTGAGCGGGGGGGGGGTGGGTGCAGGAGTTGACCCAGAAGTTGGCATTGCAAGGAAGCCATAGAAAGATTGCCTATTGAACTTAATTTGATTCGGGTATTTTGCAGCAATAAGACTATAAGATGTTTATGATAATACAATACAAATTCCAAATGTTACCATGACTTGTACGGTTTTCAAAGAAACATGCCATAGATGACCATGTACTGCTAATGTGCTATGAGAGTTATGAGCTCATGTGTGGCTGAACATTCAGTTTCAATGAGTTGTATTTAGATGTCTGCTGTGTTTCATTAAAGGATGAGATTGTGTTATTGATGTAAAAGGTCACATGTCATGGCCATTTCCACTGATCATAACTCCATTGTTGAGGTCTACTAGAATAGATTTATACTGTGCAATTTTCGCATACAGCATCTCTGTAAAGTATGTGTATTCACTCTCTCCACTAAACGGCTCGCTGCAGCTCTTGCCCCCCCCTCCCTATGAGCCCAGTGTGCTCCGATTGGTCGGGACGTTGTGAATCGCGCTGAGCTCCGTGGAGGTGTTGTTTCCTTGTTTAGCGATACACAGCGAAACACAGCCAAACTCACCCTGAGCACACACAAAGTCACAGCCGAAGTCAAAACAATAAGTGTGGCTTGATATTGAGTCAGAAAAAGGTTGATACACGCTGTGAGAATGGGTCTGCAGTAGTGTTGTCACGATACCAACATTTTGGTTTCGATACCGATACCAAGTCAAGAATTGCGATTCCGATTATTTTTCGATACTTTTCTTAAAAAAAGGGAAACACGGAATATCGGCTTTAAAATTAGGAATAACAGATGATTTTAGCAGTCAGAACAACTAAAGCAGCAGGTTACTAAGAACAGAAACACCAAAGAGTCACATCTAATATAAATATATATAAAAGCATTTATTTTAATTGTGTAGCAGTGAGTTTAACATTTTGGCAGCACTGTTGAGCATTTTGAAAATGTATTTTCATGCCTCTGTGCAAGGCTGAGTCTTTCTATCTTTATAGTCACTGGTGTAAAGTAACTAAGTTCATAAACTCAAGTACTACTTGGGTACAATTTTGAGATACTTGTACTTTATTTAAGTATTTCAATGTTTCTTTTGCTACTTTGTACTTCTAATCCACTACAGTTCAGAGGTACATGGTGTACTTTTACCCCACTACATGTATTAGTGATGACTACTTTTACTGTCGCTACTTTAATACTTTTACTTGAGGAACATTTTGAATGCAGTACTTTTACTGTAACAGAGTATTCCTACACTCTGGTGCTTCTAGTACAAGACCTGAGTACTTCTACTTTTACTGTCGCTACTTTAACTATATTTTGATGATAATACTTTTGTACTTTCATTTGAGGAACATTTTGATTGCAGGATTGTTCCTACATTCTGGTACTTCTACTTTTACTCAAGTACAAGATATATACTTATACCACCTCCGTTTATAGCCTATGAAAAAAACTAATAGAAAACGAAGGCTAAAGCTAACGTTAGCAGATAGTGATGCTAGTTTGCTAGTTAAGTTTGCTCAACGATAATATTGCGACAGAAAAACTTTTCAGTGCACATCACGCTCTGCTGCTCCGACAGGAAGCTCTGCTCTGAACACCTGAACGGCCCGTTCACAGACTTCTGCCGTCTTTTTTGTCAACAAGCCGAGGCGCAGCGGCAGTTGCACTCCCACTTGCAGCCATGCTTCTCGTTTTCTCACATGCTCTGGCAGCTAGCGCGTGGCCGCGTGCAAGAGAGAGGGGAGGGACTTAGAGCGTTCTTGAGAGGAGCGGGACTGCAGGCACGGCTGCAGTGCAGGGAGTGGAAGCAGAGCGCTGAACACACACGGCTCTTATTAAAACGGCGCTTTTTCACGGGAGTACTTTTCCCCGTCATTCTTAAAGTACCGATACTAATGAAACGGAGGAATCGTACCGTTTTTAACGGCAGGGTATCGCGGTACCTTTCAAGTATCGGTACACCGTGCAACACTAGTCTGCAGAGAGAATGTCGCCGCGATCCCAACTGTCTGTTATCAGCCTGCAGCCAGGGAGGAGAGATCAGCAGAGCTGCATGCACTGAGTGTGTGAGGAAGTCCGTGGATTGGTCAATTTGGACCAATCAGCGGGGGCTTAACGTAACGGCTCCGCGGACGTAACGTAACGGCTCCGCGGATTGGTCCATTTCGTTCCGGGGACGACGTGACATCATGATGTCCCCGGAAGAATCAAATGGACAGTGACGTATCTCCAACGAGGCGTTTTGGGGAGGTACTTTCTGTTTTAGAGTTTTACTCGCTACAGGGTGTACTTTGAGGGTTTTGACTCTGCAGACCGTTTACATGCATAAAAACCTTCATAACACACAAGGGGACGGGCAATAACCGGAAAAGCATGACATGTCACCATTAAAGTCATTTCTGTTGCTACATTGGAAAAGTCAAGTAAATAATCAGCCTAATAGAAACTGTTAGCATTTACTGTGCATTGTACGATGTCAATCTTTTTAACACATGCTAGAGTGGATGTAAGCGGTCGTTTGATTGCAAACTTCAATATCGTTGTTGCCCGACATGTTTGTGCACACACATATATTTCATGTCTGCACATTTATTTCACATGTTGCTGTTAAACAAAACATTAGCTTGATAAATACACTTGTGGGCTCTGTGCAAGTTGGTTAGTACAGTACTCTCTTATGAATACATGTTGTTTTTAGAAATCAGATGTTATGTTGTTTACGAGTTTGGCAGGGAGTCAGTTGGACATCGTTCACTGTTTATTTTCCCGCCGACATGTTTACCTGCCGAAGAGTGTGAGCCAGTCAACCCCAGCAGCGCTGATTCAATCGCTCCTGATTCTTATCTCGCCTGTTTGCAGAGGCTATGAAAGCACACGCCTCCGTAACCCAGCGTTACATCTGGCTTCGGCCGCAGAAGGAGAAGGAGAAGCGAATGACCGTCTTAACATTTGCAGCGCTTCAGCAGATCGAAAATGTCACGTTTAAATTCACAGAGAGAGATCAGAACAGCTGTTTGTTCCTTCCTTCGATACTGCGTTTTCTTTTCTTTACCGCGTGTGTAGAAGTTGAAGTGTGTGCGAGAAAGTGCGTGTGTGAGTTCAGTCCACACATACACACATACACACACACACATACACACACACACACACACAGTCCTATTTTGATTCCCGTTTAGCTTGATGCCACATAGCTTGGCAGCGCTGAGACCTTCCTGTTGAGCACGCCTGCTCCACGTGTGAAAACACAACAACTGCCCAAACAGATACTCCACTTCATTGAAGAAAGAAAACTGTGGGTTAGGGTGAACTGAAGTCAGTGGTATCAAACAGGAAGGGAATGAACCGGCACATCCTCAGTTCCTCTGGATGTCTATCAAGGTATTGAGAAGGAAAGTGGATTCACGGCACCGGACCAACTGTTGGCTGTTCTCTCAAAGCCCTTTTGAATACGTTTTATTGTACTTTAAACCATATCCAAACCCTATTTCTGCGCTGTCATCCACATCTGTGCCATCTCTTGTCTGTCTGCAGGGTGTAATGCACACCGACCCCCTGCACCCCGAATCCTGCTTTATGTCACGCTGCCCACAATGCTTTTCAAGAAACGAGAGAAAGGGCCAATGAAGGCAATGCCGCCGCCGTCGTCCATACACTTTAATTTGCAGGATGTTCCACACACACGCACGCACGCGCACACACACACACACACACACACACACACACACACACACACACACACACACACACACACACACACACACACACACACACACACACACACACACTTACTTACTTTCAGGACAGCCTCCATGAAAGCGGATATGTTGGAGTAATTGTACCACTGCCAGATGCACAAGCTACTCTACATTAACATTCACCCAATCATTGCTTCACCAAAACATGTTGGTTATATTTATTCGTTTATTTACACGACCACTTCGTTCAATTCAAACTAACTTCTTATTTAAAATCATCACTGTAAAACAAACGACCACGATAAAAGCAGATGATGAGAGGATGATGGATCGAGTTTAAGTGTACCGATGATTATAAGATACTTACATTAATAACCCACAAAGTGACCACATCTGATCCAGGCTGGTTTCCTGTGGATGTTATTCACACATTCTCACTACTATGTGTGTATTTAATGTATTTATGAGCTGTGGATATGTATGTTAATGTCGTCTAAGAGTCTACTTTTGTTGACACTTGTTAAGAGCAGTGTAGATATCTCGGGCAGCTCCAGTCTGAATAATTAGATGAATAAAAGCAAAATGAATCCGTGATTGGGTGCATAATAATCTATTGTTTCTAATTGAAGCTGACGGTAGACACAGGTGTGACCAGGTGCACCTGTGGGGAGTGGAGAGAGGAAGCAGTTCTCCTCTCTGCCACTCGGAGGCGCTACAGAGTCACCCTCCTCCTGTCACACACCCCTCACCCATTCGTCTGCTTGTCTAATCTGGCTGCTCCATAGTTTCTTCCACTTATTTTCCTCTGCTGCGCTGAGGTGACGAGGGACTGAATAAAGTTCGACATAAAGTACATGTGTCCATTTCTAAATATGCATGTATAGTGTTAATTGCCTATTGTTTAAATTAGTATTATATTTGAAAACTACAACAACAATAACAATGTAGTCCTGATACCTGAACATCACATGGCAGGGTGCAATGTTCATCTGGTTTTCTTTAGTAAAAACATGAATTACTGGATCCATATTTCACAGCAACAGGTGTTATCAGAATATGAGTTCCCGATTGATGAGACAAAAGATTTGCAGGTGCTTGTGATTCACTTAGGAAGAAGTACTCATAGACCTGAGACTTACACAGCAGGAAATATGAACACATTAACGGTGAAAATGGTTAATAATCCAAGATGAACTAAAACAGCATCCATATATGATCTCGTGTAATCGAGTTATAGCATCTTATAATAATAATAATAATAATAATAATACACTTTATTTGTAGAGCACCTTTCATGCACAAAGCAACCCAAAGTGCTTTACAGAAAACAATATTAAAATAATATCAAAATAACTACAGAAGAAGATAAAACATCTGCAATGATCCTAATGAAATTCCCGTGAATTAAAGCTGACAAGAAATTAAAATATGTTGAAATAAAACAATTTAAAAAAGCAAATAAAGGAGAAAGGAAATCTTGAAAAGGATGTGTAAAGGTCTTCTAACAGACCCTTCTTCCCTGATGTGTCCCTGCCTCACCCCCTCCCCCCCCCGCAGGTGTCGGAGCACGCTGAGCTCTCCTGGATCCTCGGCTGTCTGACCTCTATGCCCCGCCTCCGACACCTGCCGCAGTGGAAGGTCAGACTCTGCACACACTCACAAATAAACAAACACTAAAGGATTACATTGAAGCATGCTGTATGTAGCAAAGTACAACTCATGGAGGTAACTCTGCACTTACTAAATAATGACCTTAAATTAATACTAAACCCCCAAAACTACTCTCTGTCTTGTGTATTAATGACGTTTCTCACTTGCCTCCATCCAAAACTATACTAAAACATCTGCATATACGGCAGATTTAAACTATAAATACAATTAATACAACTCAGAAATTCACAATTTGTGAAAATACTTTTTTTCCAAAGTGTATTTTTCATGTCCTAATGCCTTGCTTGGAAATATTGGGGGTATCAGAAAGAGCTACTATACAACTTTAACCCCTTATTCTCCAGCCTTGAGCAATATACCGTACTTTCCGGACTATAAAGCGCACCAGCATATAAGCCGCAGCAGCTAAATTGTCCGTCTGTCTTGCTCTCGTTCTGTCTCTCGGTTCCACTTTCACTTTGGCGCGCTACCTGTCTCACTCTTTTCCGGCCTCCAGCTTTTCCTGCTGGAGCCCGCCGCTTAAAGGTGGCGGGCGCGGACCGGTCATAGAGCCCATAGCGTTAAAGGCGGTTAATTTTACCTGTGAAATCCATAGATTTAGGAGGTTCCCTAGTGGCCGCTAGCTGTACAAAAAAAATGGGGGGGAAAGTCGCGGCTTATAGTCCGAAAAGTACGGTAAATATATATATATCGAAGCAGCTTGATTATGCTTTGCTTCACAGATGAAAAACCTATTATTATTATTATTATTATTATTATTAAAACTGTTTCTTCCCTTCAAATGGTATCGACTGTCATCATGGAGACACAATGCCAAGTCATATTGTGAATGGTTTGATGTGAAATCCAATCAGTCCAACCCTAATATCCAGTTCCTCGAAGCGGTTGGATCTGTTTCTGACCAACTGTTTCATCAACTGGAGATGAAAAGTATTTATTTCATAGCTCAATTAAATCCTAACTATCTTTGATTTCTGTGAAAGAAATGTTTAAGCCAAATCTTTCATCCAACAATCTGCAGATGACGTTTGTTTCTTTTACAGCCAATAACGTAAACTGTGATTATTATTCATATTGTATTTCTATCAAAGCTTGGACCCCCTCTATCTTCCTTAACATACATGCTGATTTAATTATCACTTCATATGTGCTTAACTTCGGATTAAACGTTGTAAATTAACAATACTTTTTCAACTCGATCTGAATTCCCAGCATTTATCAAACATCCCTGTTGCATTACAGTTACAGAGAAACTCCCCCGGCCACATCGAGTGTATTAAAGACCAAGTGGGGGGAGAAACTCCTTTTGCTTTCCCCACACACGGGCTGATGTCGGACACGCTGTGAAGTGTCACGGCAACTCATCCGCACCAGTTTGTCTGAGAATCGGCGAAAAAGTGAAAGTCTATTTCCATGGCAAAGAAAACAATCAACTTCAGTCAGTCTTCCCCCACTTGTACTTTTTGTATTTCCCGCCTGCATATTGAACTTCATTTCCTCCCTCTGTGTTCTCCTTAGATGAAGAGCAAACAGAAGAACGAGGGCAGTGTCGGTCTCTTCACCTATCCCGTCCTCCAGGCGGCAGATATCCTCCTCTACAAGTGAGACGTGTGTGTGTGTGTGTGTGTGTGTGTGTGTGTGTGTGTGTGTGTGTGTGTGTGTGTGTGTGTGTGTGTGTGTGTGTGTGTGTGTGTGTGTGTGTGTGTGTGTGTGTGTGTGTGTGTGTGTGTGTGTGTGTGTGTGTGTGTGTGTGTGTGTGTGTGTGTGTGTGTGTGTGTGTGTGTGTGTGTGTGTGTGTGTGTGTGTGTGTGTGTGTGTGTGTGTGTGTGTGTGTGTGTGTGTGTGTGTGTGTGTTTTAACGAAGCCGTTTCATCTTTTCTCCGTACAAAGAAGGCTGTTGTTTGCGTGTTTAATTTATTGTTACACATCCATATATTCCAGACTTTCAGACTCCAGGAAATCCGAGAAATCATTTTCTTCGTTTTCCATGATCTATATTCCTCCTAGAAATGGATACAACCCTTTGCTTTCTATGCGGATGTATTTGCCCGTAGAAAGCTGGTTAGACGACACACACACCCGTCCTGTTCAGAAGCAGATTGATGCAAAAGGCCAACATCGTTTCATTATTATCCATCCGCTGTGTGGGTCGTGGGAGAAATCTATCACACGGAGGATATCCCCAAATGTGGACAAACGCCAACAAAAATTATCCACACAAATATTTTTTTATTTAGTGATGAGTCAGCCCTTTGGCACTCCTTCATAAATACAAAATGCAGTAAGACAGCTGGTCTGCTGCGGTTTGAGAGAAAGCGCCTGATGATGAGTTGGTGGTCGCTTGTTAATAAAGAAAAACCAAGCTGCAAATATTTCTCCTCCGTGGTTTCCATTTGAACCGCCGAACACAGAAGGCTTAATACCTGCGTAGCAACTCATCGATTACGCTTTCTGGATTGTATTAAAGACGATATTAATGGTTTACTTCCTCCCCGGTGACCGTTCCGAAGATCCGACCTTGAGCTCCGGCAGAGTCTCCGATCCGCGCTCACACCATGTTGATGAAGCTCACGTTGTGTCTCGTCTTCGCCTCTCAGGTCGACTCACGTGCCCGTCGGAGAGGATCAGGTCCAACATCTGGAGCTGGCGCAGGATCTCGCTCGAATCTTCAACAACCGCTACGGAGATCTGTTCCCCGAACCCGCCGCGCTGCTCAGTGAGGACACATTCCTGCACACACTCCGACACACACATTTACAGGCTTCACGGCACACACACACACACACACACACTCCGTTTGATTATATACGAAGGCCAGCTCGGACAATATAGATCACTGTTTGCAAAGGTTTTTTTTGCCGGAGTTCAGTAGCTTTCACTTTTTATTTTTAGATGCAAAAAGTATTCAGTAGTTTTATTTCTTTCCTGTTTCTGTGGAGAGGGAAACAAAACGTTTGAATAGTGTTCCATAATTCATCACAGCTCATGAAACTCCTTTGAAAGAAATCCCAGTCTTAGCAGCTTTTAAAATAGATATCAAACCTTTTATACTGCAGACGGTATATCGAGGTATGTTTCAAATGGAAGAACTTTCTCTGAGTGGCACATATTTATGGAGAGAGTGCGACAGGGATTTATGGTTTTAAAAATCCTTTTTGTTTAAAAACACGGCCTTCAAGCACTTTTCTTCCTTAAACAATTCTCCTTGCAAAAACTATTTTCATAATCTACCAATGCGGTTAGAATGTGTCAAGAAGTTTTATTAGAAATCAGGTAGTTTCAGTTTCAAAAAGGAGAGTGGATCTTGATTCTTGAAACAAGCACGAATTGAGCACTTTGCAAGAATGAAAACCATAACAATCTAGAACAGTGGTTCCGAACCTGGGGGATCGCAGGGGGGGCGCCAAAGATCACAGGGGGGGGGGGGCTCAGATGATTTGAGGCCAAATATCATATTTAGACTTTTTTTTTTCTTTTTTTTTTTTTACATATAATTGTAAGGCAATACATGATTGTCACTAAAAGCCTTGTCTCTACATTACAATAAAATATAAAAAATAATTGACTAATTAATTTTAATAAAAATTCAAGTTAGTATTAAAGGCAGAAAAAGACAGAAATGTATAATTCTTTCTATAGAAATGTTTCTTCCGCCCGTAAAGTGTCCAAACCAGGCTTGTCTGGATAAGCGCATGTTTAAAACAGTCATTGTCCATGCCGGTTTCAGTTGGATTATTTGTCACAGTTGCTCCGATCAGATCGGTCTCCTCCATTTTGTAGATTATTTACGACTTTTTAATCCACATAACCACATCGGCAAAATCCGGCTTACTTTGAGCATGTGTTTTAAACAGTTTAATCCCTTTGTGAATTGTTTCCACTTGCGCCGTCCTTTCATTTCTTCATTCAGCGGGAATCCAAATGAATTAATCCTGAGTCCAACAACCATCAAAGTCGCTCCAATAGAGCTCCTTAATTACGCTTTCATCCTCCTTTAACAAAGTACTTCACATTCATCCAGTTTGTGACAGTAGCTGTAGCATTTTTGAGACTTTTAAACTTTAATTACCGCTGTTGCGCCCCCCCCCCCTTGTGTGTGTGTGGGGGGGGGGGGGGGCGCAACTTCCAACAGGAGTCATTTGGGGGAGCTCTTGGTAAAAAAGGTTGGGAACCACTGATCTAGAAGATACTTTTAGTTTTAGCAGAGCATATTCCAGCGTGTATATTCTCTTCTTCTGTAAATACAAGAGACTGACGCCAGTGATTTCCGTCAGACCCTGTTTCAGCAGCTGGAAACATCTGGATGGTGATGCTATCCGAGCTTGTCCAGCAGACAAAGAACGAGAACAAACGGCGATGAGCAAAACAACACATCTTGGCATCATAGCCTTTATTAGATGGCGCTAAAGGTCGAGAGATGAAAAGGAAACGAGGCAGATAAACGGTGAGAGCGATGCTACAGAGGCCACCGGAGAGATTTGGGTTATATTAAACTCTTATGCTACAGAAACGCTCCGGTATGTACTTATTTACGCGTCATATCCCCAAAGAAAGATGCCACATTTATCAGAAGTAAAGTCTTTTTGAAAGATGCAAAAACTACAATGTCTATGGTTTGTATTATTTCTTCCAATATGTTTCCTACTGCTTCATGCCTCGCTCTCTGTGTTCACTGATGCTCACAGAGTTCCTTTTACTTTCATTTCCTCACATGATAAGATTTATCTGAGCAGCATTTTGCTATTTCTTGGATAGTAATGAAAGCTTTCATTTCCTCTGGGAGTAATCTGTGGAACAACTTTTAAAGGGGGAACTCATATCCCTTGTTGTTTCTATGCTTAAAGGTGGGGTAGGTCATTTTGGAGAAACCAGCTGGAGTGCGCTAGAATTTGAAAATACACAGCTGGAACAAATCTGCCACTTCCTTCCAGAGCCCCTCCTCCAACACACACGAACGCCACATGACCAATGAGGGCACGACGTAAGTTTGTGCACAGATGGAAGGCTGACAGGCAGGTAGGCCATCCAGTTACTTTAGCCGGGCCGGCTCAGATGATTGGTCGTGCTTTTTACAGCGCCACGGCTTCCAGAGATGATGTTTCTGTCAAAGCACTTAAGATATTCATTGCTATCGGGATGTTAAGAGCATTCCATGGAATATAACAAGTGTATCTCGAGCCGGTTTCTCAAACTGACCTACCCCACCTTTCAAGTTGAATGTCATTTAGTGTGCTGCCGTGTTGGTCACGTCTCCCGTTGCAAATTATATATTTTTACTTGTTAAATAGTGGTCAAATTTAAAATGAGACTTTCAGGGGAAATATTAGGCCGTCCAGAAAAGATGTATCGCACAACATGACGTGATTACAGTCTGACTTTGGAAAGATGACGGTGTGTTTTCCGGTATGTTCTCACACATGGCTAACATGCCCCTCGCCCCGGTTCATCCTCACTGATGATCAGCATCATAAAAGCACAAGATGGAGTCACTCATGTGTGCAGAGCAGCTTTGATTAAAGACATATTCATCCACTTGTATCAGAATAATAAAGTGATAATGGATGTCCTCAAGATGACTTCAGGGAGGCGGTTTCGTGTGTGTGAGAGTGTGTGTGGCATAGTGTGTGTGTGTGGTTCAAACTAGCAGATCCTGTCTTCATGTTCTGTTCTTCGAAGTTGCCAATCACCGTCTTCCCTTTGAAACCAACCCAAAGACCTTTTTAAGTAAGGACGTCTCGCGGGGGACAAACAGGATGTGGCACATGGGAAGGATGTGGACTTCTGTTATGGGATAGAATAATAGATGGAGCTTGCAAGATGGCGGAAGGACGTGGGATGATAAATGAGAGAGGAAGGGAAATCCCTGATCTCCCAGTCTGCACATCACTTCACACCGAGAGACGTCTGCTGCGCGCGCACACACACACACACACACTCAATCAATCAATCAGCGTCTACATTGACTTGATAAACCACGAGGCGTTTCACATCTTAACTTAAAGAATTGACCGAAATCCATCAGTAGATATTAAAAATGTACTTATTTATTTCCATTCTTTTATGGATTGCACATGTGTCCGTCCTGGGAGAGCGATCCTTTCAGACGTTTCTCTTCCTGACGTTTCTCCCATGTTAAAGATTTTCCTCGTGCGCTGTAACGGTCCAAGGACGGAGTCATATGTTACATATTGTACAGATTGTAAAACAAATGGACTTGACTAGTTCCCAAGGAAATGTCTTTCCAGAGTCAATGAACGAGTGCTTGAACAACAATACGTTTGTTTACTGAAGATCTATTCACAATTACAACGTACAAAATACAATAACATCAAAATGCTTACACGTTCATTTGGGTTATTATCGTACAGGCCTCGCTGCCCTCTGATTGGTGGAGGTTGTTGTCAGGGTAACATGCAATCTGAGGAGATGATTTGCTGACACTCGGCAGAGCTCTGAATCTACATTTTGTTTTTGATTTATAATCCATATTCCTATAAGATACAAAAGGATGTAGGATTCTACTTATTTGTATTATTAACTCAAATGTTTTTTTCTACAACATCGTCCCTCACTCTGATTCTGACAGCTGACTTTTGTGATTTGAATAGATATACGACGTAGAAGGATATTTGCAATCTGTCAAACACTTTAACCGGTGGTTTTGTATATTGTATTATTTCAGGATGGCTCAAGAAGACTGGAGGCAGGAGCCAATTATTTTGGGCGTTAACTTGCAAGAAAAGGCTTCAGGCATCCAATAGAATCTCTTGATCCAGTCACAGATATTACATCATGTTGACTCTTAACCTTAGACGTCATCATGGTCTGCGGTGTGCGTGCTGAAGACCCAGATACAAAATGTTTACTAAATACAAGATATCGACATACATTTATATACTATAGTAGATGTCTTGCTTTGAAGTAAATATATTGTGTTTAATATTATTTTTCTCCTCATCCGACTAACACATTTCCTGATCTGATCCTCACTCAGGCGCCACGCGAAAGGTCAAATCCCTCCGCGACCCTTCAGTCAAAATGTCCAAATCCGACCCCCACATGATGGCGACCATCAGCCTCACGGACTCCTCGGACGACATCGCCCTCAAGCTGCGTCGCGCCGTCACCGACTTCAACTCGGAGGTGACCTTCGACCCGGAGACGCGGCCCGGCGTGTCCAACCTGGTGACGATCCACGCTGCCATGGCGATGATCGGCGTGGAGGAGGCGGTGTCTCAGGCCGCCGGGCTGGACACGGGGGCTTATAAGAGGCTGGTGACTGAGGCGGTGATCCAGAGGGTTACACCAATCAGAGAGGAGATCCAGAGGCTGAGGGCGGACCCCCAACACCTGGAGGGGGTGCTGCGGGAGGGGGGCTGCCGGGCGCGAGAGTTAGCGGCACCTGTCCTGAGGGAGGTCCGGCAGAGGGTGGGCTTCTCCTGAGAGGAGCTGGGGAATAGAGCTGGGTTTAAACTGCAGGATGGACATCAAGCTGTATTCCTGTGACTGTTGACATCTCCAGGATATCCAAGCCGTAACCCATGACAGCAACAGGCGCTGGGAGCAAAGTGGAAAGGACTCCAACGTCATGACTTGAAACTGATTTGCTGATAGTTTGCCCTCTATGTTTGTCTTCTGTCTTTATCTCATTTACATAAATGGGGGGGGGGACGTCGTTTAAAGCAGTGCTAATGTTGGTCTTCTCCGTCCAAACAAGACAACATGTCCCTTTTGTTTCTGCACATGGACACTTCTTTTTAAGACTGCTACTTATTTATCTGTTTGTCTGTGGAGTTTTAAACGTATGTGTTTTCCAGAATACCACATGCTATTCTTTACCGTGTCTTGTCTTTATGCTTCTTGATGCTAGCGGTTCTCGGCCAATCTGCCGTGCCACTAAAATCAAGGACACGTTGGAGCAATATATTCGAAGACGTAACTTATATAGTTATACAGGTCTTGAACGGTGTCCAACAGAGAGGTTCAATAAAGACCAATGATACACGAGTGAAGGATTGTCTCGTCTCTAGCTGCTGCATGAAACTCTTCGTGTGTGTGTGTGTGTGTGTGTGTGTGTGTGTGTGTGTGTGTGTGTGTGTGTGTGTGTGTGTGTGTGTGTGTGTGTGTGTGTGTGTGTGGTGTGTGTGTGTGTGTGTGTGTGTGTGTGTGTGTGTGTGTGTGTGTGTGTGTGTGTGTGTGTGTGTGTGTGTGTGTGTGTGTGTGTGTGTGTGTGGGAATATTTGTATTAGTGTTGTTTGCTTATTTTACAGTTTTATCTTTTTGACAAGAAAATAAGAGAAGACATGATGTTTTATATATTTGCAGCTCAACCGTTTTTTTATTTATTGAGACTACGTACTGACGCAAGTGGACACAAACTGATGCCTATTACACAACCTTACATTTAATATACACACACACACACACACACACACACACACACACAGTCCAGCCAGCTATGCTAACCCTTCTCTGGTACTAGCTCTGTCCTGTGATGTTACATGTGCTCGGGTGTTAGATCAATAGCCATGTATCATTAACCTACATACACACACACACACACACACACACACACACACACACACTTCAGAGGTAAATAGTAACTCAAAATTAGTACTTTGTGGTATATGCTTGATGGTACCTATTTTTAGCTACTTCATACTCAATACTAGGTTTATCAAATAAAACTTAGCGCAGTAAAAATACCAATATTTGAGTAGCAGGGAATACAAATGCTCAGTACCTCAAAATAGAAACAAATCTTAGTTACATTACACACTGGCACCATAAACACAATCTAACATTTGGCTGTTTACACATTAACACCTCAGCTGTTCACAACTCGGGTGGTGTGAGTCAGATGCATTTATTTCACTGCTGTCCGCTGAAGAGACGAAACACCTGCAAAGCCACAATAATGAAGACGCTATTCACAGCAATGGCTTTAAATCTATTTCCAATGTCTTCACCTCCGTCTGCTCCTTTATTCCACACGTTACCATTTATCCAATCCACCCGTCTTCATCGTTTTCTTTGGTGTGACAATCTTTGATTTGTTTTTATGTTTTTCTTCACTTCTTAACTTGATTATCCGCTATATAATATATGTGGCTTAATCTGACTAAACATTGACTTAATTATATTATCATTATTCGATTTGACAACTAAGTCTTTAGTGTTACACTGGCCTACATGCCCAATTGCTTTTAAAAAATCATTTAGTTTTTTAAAACTTTTTTAACCAAATATAAAACTCATTTTTTCCTTTCAAGCTTATTTCTCAAATGGCTTTGGTATTATTTCCATTTCCCTTTTTGTTTCTTAAACTCTCAACTCTTAACAATAAATGATTCTCTTTTTTTGTATTTATATTTACTGTTTCCGCTGTCTTTCCTCTTTTGCTTCTTTCAGGTCTTCTTCTTTTTCGTCCTTCTACTCAATTTCAACTTTCTGCTCCCTGCCATCGCACTTTCTCTAATTGAAAATACGTAGCCCTTGTTTAATTCACTCACACACGCACGCACACACACACACGCACGCACACACACACACACACACACACCACACACACACACACACACACACACACACACACACACACACACACACACACGAACGATCTGGCCCACGCAGTGATGTTTCCATCCGGGTGTGTACCTGGGAGCAGCGCGGTGTCCTCGCTTGATTTATTTACCTTTGCTGCTTTTTTTCCCCTGTTGGCAGCTGCCCGAGTATAACAAAAATGTGCAACACACACATACACACGCACGCGCACACACAGTGAATATGTGACTGCAGCTGCATTATGACAACTACATGTGTCTGTCCAGCGAGCAGCAGTGATATCAGGACCGTTTTAATGTGAGAGCGACGACGTAACTGACCCGTTTTATGCGCGAGGTAAAAGCTTTAATAGACCCGTAATAAATGTAACTTTATTTTTAAAGAAATTGTGGTAAATGGAAACATCTACAGAACAAATAAATGCTACGTTTTACTCCTGTAGACGTTGTTCACGACACGCAGAGAGGAAACTATAAAACCTCTCAACCTCCAAAGAGCCTCTTTATTCCGAGCGCTGCTCTGACCATTAAATACTATTATGTATAATTAATCAAATAGCAAGACACAAGGAACTTGTAATTATGCAGTTGTTATAAGTGACCTGCCACTTATAATGTATTATTACTATATTTCTTCTAGCTTCGGTTAGTTTGTATTTTATTATAAGTTTTTCAAAATACTTGAATATTTATTGATGCTTTGAGGATTACAGTGGTGTATGTCTTTCCGTATCTAAATGACATGTTATATTAGGATGTCTGATTTCTGTGCAGTAATTATAATGCATAGTTTACGCATGCTCCATCTGTCAATTGCCATTTTTTAGGATTTATTGTCGGCCCGTTTTTCGTCTTCACAAAAATTAATAGTTAATAATTAAGAGTAATTTTTTTTTATTTTTTAAACGATCATGATAATTTTTATTTGTCTTTTTTATTTGGGGAGAGCCTTATATAAACCTGTATGTTAGGGTACTTACATGACACATTTGTCTTTATAAAAATCTCTTTCATGTTTCAAGAAAATTCAAACAAAAAATGATTCCCTGAGGCTACTGTCTTCCTGTCGATACTCGCAGGCCTCGCTGCACACATAACCAGACTGTGTATTCCCTGCTTTGATGTTTGTTTTTGTCTCAGTCACCAACCCTTAAGGAAAGTGTGTCTTGTGAGGCTTCAAAGCCTGAACTCTGACTTCTTGTTTGTGATCATAACACACTTCCTCGTTAAATGCGCAATTTAGCACCAACATCATGAGGTTAGTCATGTTGTGCTTTACAGAGGTGGAGAGTAGATATTGTACTTGTAAAAGTACAAGTAGAGATACTCTGTTACAAGTCAAAAGGGTACTATAGTAAAAGTACAAAGTATTTGCATCAAAATACACTTAAAGTAGCCAAAAGTAAAATGACTCGTTATGCAGATTGGTCCATTTCAGAATAATATACATATATTTTGAATATAATTATTGATGCATTAAAGTGTAATTAAAGGTGCAGCTAGTTGTAATGACTTTGGCAAGGGCTTGTGAATTTACTCCAGGTGTAACTAAAGTCTGATTTAACACTTGATTATATTTCACTTCAATAAACAAAATCTGCAAGGTAACTTTAAGGTATTAAACTAATGTAGTGGAATACAAGTATGCCTTCATCCTTTTCCTCTGCATTGTAGTGAAGTAGAAGGACAAAGTAGCAAAAAAATCGAAATGCAAAATTGTACTTAAATAATTGTACTTAAATAAATGTACTTAGTTACTTTACACCACTGGTGCTTTGCGCATTGACTGAGCGTAATGTTTGGATATTTAGGCCCTGCTCTGACCACTCTCTCTTCTCCGGGCTCCTGCAGTTGCTCTCCCCGCTAAATGTGGCTCCTGCACCGGGGGGATGGTTGTCCTTGTCCCGGGTGAAGGTGGTGAAACCGCCCGGGAGCTGCTGTCAGTCTGGATGCTTTACGGCAGGCTTTATCCCCGGGGTCAGGCGGGGTCAAACGCTTTCTTTCCCTAATTGAATATTAACGGCACGCTTGACGCTCTTCGGCCGCCATACATTTGTCTGTCTGTTATCAGCAAAAAAACAAAGATCTCTGTGTTTGGGTAAAGAGGACAAACTCTGGTAAAAACAGAAAAAAAACCTGATAAGAATAGCGTGTTTTGAAAATGTACAAACCACCGCAAGATAAATCAGCAAGTGTTGGAGAAGAAAAAAACATTGTATACTATTGACCCTTTTAGATATATCGATCTCTGATACTACTCTAATACTTCCTTCATCACACATTTGGAAATTATTTTTGTCACAGCAGCATGACACATGAGTTACAATATTTAAAAGATAGAATAACATACACATATAATCAAACTAGAAATTAACATTAACAGCAACTATACATCATTACAGAGTATCTAAAAAATATATACAAAATACATTTGAATACTCTACAATATACAATTTCACTATGGCAATATATAGAAATATACAGAAACATATTGACTTAATGAGATGGCATCGCAGCTATAACTGATCCAAACAGTTGGTTTTATTTGTTACTGTGTGTGTTTTACGAGTTTATCCCACAGAGATTTAAACCCACCCACCCATATACACACTCACGAGCTTACACGAAGAATGTTTACTTGTTTATACGCACAAGCCTTTAGTCGCACAAAATCATCTCGTAAAATCAGCACCCGCAGGTTACAATCGTCAAATGCCATTCATATCCACATTATTTATTTTCCTCTGAATATCTGATTGAGTACGCACAAATTAGTTTAAACCTCTCATCTACTATATTATTTATATTAAATGAGAGCGTCAAAAAGGCACCAAATGCACATTGCGTCAGTATTACGTCATATTACGTCAACTTGTAAGCTGATGACATTTGGGCTAATTACGCACTAACGTAAACTTGTCAAAACGTGTAAAACGATGAATGCACATATTTGTGTGAGATGACTTGTTTGTTTAGGCTGTGGTAAAATATTTCTGCGATAGAGGCTACTTCATTTCAAACGACATTATGGTTTTGATTCAGACTTAATATCGTAGTTTTCACTTTTCATTTGTATTGTAGGCCAGGTGCGCACTTTGATATGCGTTTCAAATCTACAAATGCACCTTCGGACAGATGCGTTTCCCGCAGGTTGACTCCGTCTCTCCTCTGCAGAGATCACCCTCTCTTATTTACTCTGATATATTCTCCCCCGCGGTGTAGAAGCTGCTTAAAGCATTTATTATTATTATTATTATTATTATAGTCTTATTTATTTTACTTGTGTATATAACCCCTTGTGATGTATGTTCTATAGAGCTATTTAGATGACTTGACTTATTATTATTTCAAAAATTACGTATTTTCTATTCTTTTATTTATATCTTTACTCGCTTTTAAAAACATGTCTTATTTGCATGAGGCCAGAGTCAATATATATTTGTTTTATTAAAATAGCAAAAAATGTGCTTATTATAGGGAGGATTGGCTTTATCATGTTTGAGTAAAATTAACAACGTTATTATCTAATGGCTAATAGAATAAATAGCTGCTGATCGAAACTCCAAATCTAAACCTGCTTCTAAATGTCCCTTTAAACGGTTTCAAACACTATTTTATTGTCCATTATATAAATGTGTTTTCTGTAAGCGGCTGTAAAAGGCCGAGCAGAAATCATTTCACTTGCTAATCTCCTCGTGCCTGTTTGAGCTCAGTCCACCTGTCTCGCGCAGATCTGCTCCTCAGCTGTCGCGCGACACAATGAAGCTGTAATGTGACTTTTCCTTCAGTCCTAATGATGCAATCAGCGGCTCGGACAGAGTTGGTGAAAAGTTAGATATCAAAATGACTTCGGGATGGATGAGGGGCCTCGAGGTGAGGGCCCATGGCATGAAGAGGAGGAGAAGTGAAGCTGCAGGAGGTGAAGAGGGAGACATCAGACTGGATGGTGAGGTCAATTCAAATACAAAATGCAACACAAAGTGACACTGGTTATTTTATGTTTCTGTTTGGCCTTTAATCACATTTTGGTTGCAGGGAAATATAGGCTTAAAGCAGATTTGGACACAATAAGAAAAACGATAATATGATATTTTATTTTTCATTATGGGATCGGTTCCTTATTCTGCTAAAGGATGCATGTTCCTCTTCCAGGACGCGCGTCTCCCTCAGCTCCCATTGCACGAAACACTTTCTTTCGCTGTGTTTCCTAACTTCTGATTGGATGTTCCGGTTTGACAGACAGCTGTAGCACCGCCCCTTTGCGCATGAAAAAAAAAACTCCTCCAGAAGTGAGTATCAATCAGCGAGAAGTTGGGGGGACAGAAAGAGAAAAAGAAAGACGCGGAGTGGAAGCACGTAGAGACGCGTGAATCCAAACTATCAGTCCACGCGCAGCCGGGATGGCACAGTTCACGCGGCATTTCTAGTCACAGTTTGGGATTATTTTGGACACTTGGTGAGTTCGCGCCGCTGTAAACTCTAAGCGGTTTTCACTGTTTTTGCTTCACTGCGTGGGACGGACGGAGAGGGTTTATCGCCGCCTCACCCCCTTCGGGTGGATTTGAGAGAAATGAGTGAGAGGAGGCGATCTGCCGCAGCTCTGAGCTCGAGAGCCCACGCGTTTTCAGTGGAAGCCCTGATCGGCTCCAACAAGAAGAGGAAGCTCCGGGGCTGGGAGGACAAGGAGCTGGAGCTGTCCATGGAGAGCCTCGGCACGGAGGGGGAGGACGCGGCGCACTGTCTGGATATGGACCCGGGTCAGTGCACCACACCGTATAATGTCCCGGATCTCCGTTATAGCACGAAAGCGAGTCCCGAGTCAAAACATGGCTCCACTTTAAATGACCCAACCCACGACAGGGCTTAGCTAGAAGCTCCACGGCCTCACTGGGACTGTGGAGGCGTTTCATTTAAGAGTGTATGTGGTTCCGCTCGGCTGCAGCGATGAGTGTTACTCTTGATGAGGTTTATAAAACGCATGCATACCGGCCTGTAGAGAAAGACAGTCAGATAATACATTCCTGGCAATTATCAGAAATAAAACACAGAAAATGCATCGACATAATTCACCAAATCCACCCATTTGCATCAGTAACATATGAATCAAAACAACCTAAAACGATGGGACTCAAGACAATGCAAAGTATAGTTCCCTTTTGTCATGGTGGGTCACAGGGTCCAGGTTCTGACTCTGGACTGGTGGATTCCACAATAAGACATACATGAAATGAAATGTCAGTCAAAGCGTGAAACGATGTGGCTCTCTGTTGGCTCCCTGGTTGGCTGCAGGCCTGCAGGGAGGCCTCGGCTGGCAGCACAAAGTCAATCACCTTTTCATTTCAGGCAAAATCTTCCAGATATCTGTTTATCATAATTTAGACTGCTGAGAAATAACATCCCAGAGCTGGATTGCAATTACTTGCAGTAATAGGGCAGAAAATCCAATGT
Organism: Pseudochaenichthys georgianus; assembly: GCF_902827115.2. Lineage (NCBI taxonomy): Eukaryota > Metazoa > Chordata > Actinopteri > Perciformes > Channichthyidae > Pseudochaenichthys > Pseudochaenichthys georgianus. Next base: position 35,449,603 of record NC_047523.1, on the reverse strand, counting down.
TGTTGTGAGAGCGGTCAGACAACTTTTACAGACAGCAGATTTCATCTTGCGTGAAAAACGTGAAATAGTTTGAATATGGTAGTTGTTACAAACCAGTTAGCCTTCGCTTATAATGTTAATAAAGTATACTGTATTTGAATTAATAATGATACACATTTACATTTATTTTCAAGATAAACAGCAATTTAGGTCATTTTTAATCAATGTGTAGTACACCCAGGACACATTAGATAGCAAGGTAAGAAAGTTGCTAAAATATATTTAGAAGTTTTAAAGATATTTGAGTTTAATATGTTTGTCAGTCATGCGATAATTTTTTGCAACACCTAGACAATTTCTACGTAAGCAAAATATATTTTTCTTTGAGCAGGTTTTTCATTTACTTAATTTAAACTTGAATTACATTATTAGCATGTACTTTTACATTAATGGAATTAAGTAATTGCAGGTAATTGGTGTTTTATTTTAGAGTTTAGTGTTTGAAGAAGAACTGTTGATGAACCTGCTGCACATTCCGTTTCAGAACCTGAGGACATTTTTAAACTCGCTGATTCGCTTTAAACTGTTACGTATACATTTTATTTTAAAACACAGACACACAGTTGCGTATCATGCTCGACCCACAGCTGATTATTAATTATCAAAAAACAAAGCTGAACATTTATTTAATTCTGATAAAACAATGTTTACGTTTTGTCGTTTGCCGCAACATTTAGATGTTGTGATCTTTGTGGGCAGTATGGATCCAAATGAGGCTTGTTTCTATGCATTCAATATTTAATTTGGCTATACAAAAATGGTCTGTCCTCTTATATTTAAATCACATGCATGTAGTTATTTGTGGAAATGTATAGACTTGCAGAAATACAAAATAAATACTAAAATACTAGGCTTGCTCAGGCCGACGCTGCAGTCTGACCCGCAGCTGCGCCTTGCACCGCTCCTCGGCTCTCAAACTGGTGACTGACAAATATAGAAAACTAAAGTAATTGACCCTTTAGAAGAATATTTGATGATGGAGATTCTGTCTGTCAAGGGAAGATTGTTGTTGCTGTCTTTAAAATATAATATAACTGCGCATTGCAGTTAGGGAGGTGAGACTAAAGTTGACTTCTGTGTTGTTAATGACGAACAGCTTGTTTGTGTTTTAAAGGGGCAACGCTAATCCACCAAACATCTCATTATACAACCCTGCAGGCCTTTTTCAAATCCAGCATTACAAGTATTTCAGTTCACCGTATCCTGGGTTTTTGTTCCGGAAAGATTTAGTATTTGTGGCTCAGTAAATTAGCCAGGCCCCGGCCAGCCCCCCCCCCCCCCCCCTCGCTCTCATTAGCAGGCGGGTTGCTGGCAGGTTCAGTTGGTCCTCCTCGGGTCCTCCAGCCTCCGCTTTGACGCGCCGGGCAGCAGTGACCGAGAACAGCCATGCAGTCTCTGTGGTCAGATTATGTGGTTTAGAGGAATCCTTAACGGAGTGATTTTATTTTGACTCAGCTGCAGGCCGGCTGCTCGTATAACACGTTTATTAGCCTCAAAGACAAGGGCAGGCCTGAGAGGCCTGAACGGTTCAGTCAGCACAGAACCCTGTTTTAGTTAGACCTCACAAAACTGCTACAACCACATCTCCATAATATTTACCTTTTAAGACACTAATTAACAAGTTGAACTACATCTAGTATAATTTAATATTGAATGCTTGGCTCAAACTATGTGATTTATAAGGTGGCACCTTTCGCTTTAACGCACAGATATAACTCACTGCTACCTCATAGGCGTGGGTCAATTACAATATTTAGAGGATTTATGAATAATTAATGATATAGCTCTTAAATTATCCAATCGCTGTTCGTTCTATTGATTTCTCTACTTGCGTGCAGGCTGATTTACAAGGTGACACGTTTCGCTTTTACGAACAGATTACGCACAGATACAACTCAGTGCTAACGCCCCATAGTCGGTCCATTACATATTAAGAGGATTAATGTATACAATATACTCCTTAAATGATCCAGGCGCTGCAGCTTCTATTCTATTGGTTTCTCTACTTGTAAGCACACAGGCTGAAAGAGAGGTGTGCACATGAAGGTTTTACTGCTGACTCTCATCAGTGGCAGGTGCTCTGTGTGCTTACTTTGTGATTTCATGGAGATCTCGCTTCTGTCCACTCCAGCAATCTGCTGAGACTTCATTACATTCACCAACTCCCCCTTTGAAAGGACTATTTAAAGATGCTCAATTAATTAGTAGAATATAACTTCAAACTCTAATTTTTTAACCTCTTAAACTTTTACATTTCTCATTAATAATCTATAAATTGGAAACACTAAAATGTGTCCATGCTCTTTAATAGTATTATGGTGCATGTTTCGCCTCATTGAGTTACAACATTATTTGGTGCCTTTTACTTTTTAAATACTCAAATTTAAGAAAACTGTTTTTTTGGAAAATATCGATTTTTTTACAAGTTTCCCAAATGTAAGCTTTATATTTGTAATTCGTATGTTTGGAAATGTTAAAATAACATTCTAGGTTTTATTAATGACTTATAGCTGTACAGAATACTTAACGTTGTAGACAAGGGATTCATTTTCTGTATCCTAATCTTTCTAAATGAGTAGGATATTGTAAATCAGATTGAGATATATTTACCTGCTCCTGCAAACAAAAAAACGATTACAAATCCAGGTGAGACAAATAATAAAGATATATCCCACATCCCTGCAGCTCCCACTTTTAAAACTATTATCCACAAGAGGCTTTTCCAAAAAGTAACATTTACTCCTTACTTAAAAATAGTTAGAACTTAACTCAACTATAATACGCATTCCTAAAAGCTTTCCATCAGAGGAGAACCACCAGAAGTACATTTTTTATCAACCTAAACATTTTCTTTGTTGCGACATTAAAAACACTATCTGTGATATTTAATGTATATGAACTAAATCCCTCCGTAAAGCGGGTTTCAGCCCTGAAGCTGATGTGAACACTGACTTTATTGAATTCAGAGGAAATAGTGGCCTACTGTGGACTGGATTTAATGAGGCCTAGACTAGCCCTTAACGGCAAGAGAGAGAGAGAGTGTGTGTGTGTGTGTGTGTGTGTGTGTGTGTGTGTGTGTGTGTGTGTGTGTGTGTGTGTGTGTGTGTGTGTGTGTGTGTGTGTGTGTGTGTGTGTGTGTGTGTGTGTGTGTGTGTGTGTGTGTGTGTGTGTGTGTGTGTGTGTGTGTGTGTGTGTGTGTGTGAGAGAGAGTGTGTGTGTGTCTGTTTCAACCAGAGCACATGTCAGGGCCGCCTTCTGATAATTGGGCAGGTTTTGTTGATCGATGAATGTCTGTTTTGATTAATTCAGTGTTATTTTTGTTGAACAAATTAACTCGTAAACATTTAAACTGAGAGTGCAATTTAGAAACTAAAAGAAGACCTTCACATAAACTACAACATATTATCCTTGGATGCTTACATGTATAGGAAAAAACACGGATCTATAGCAGCTACACATTGGTGCTTTTGTCTGTACATACAGTCATAGCTCTTGGTTTGGACCTTAATGTGTGTGTGTGTGTGTGTGTGTGTGTGTGTGTGTGTGTGTGTGTGTGTGTGTGTGTGTGTGTGTGTGTGTGTGTGTGTGTCGATGTACAGTAAGTGTGTGTGTGTTGAGAGGTAGGGGACCAACAGGTCCTTCAGTTGATGACAGGGTGTCTATTGGCGGACTGCTGGAAAGGCAAATTATTTCTTTTAATCGTCCTGGCTCTGTGGAATGTGTGTGTGTGTGTGTGTGTGTGTGTGTGTGTGTGTGTGTGTGTGTGTGTGTGTGTGTGTGTGTGTGTGTGTGTGTGTGTGTGTGTGTGTGTGTGTGTGTGTGTGTGTGTTGCAGTTTCAGATGTCAGTACAGATATGAGTAGCTCAGTGTGTCCTTTCAGGCAGTTGCACATATTCAAGCAGATTTCAGTTTTTATGCGAACATTAAAGAAAACACATTAACATCACAAGCTCCCACATCTCCAGCCTGATTCTCTGGGTGCAGGACACACACTTTGGGTCTTTTATGTATATGGAAATTACTTTATCATCATTTAATATTAAATCATAAAAGTAATAGCATGCACTGAAATCAGAGCATGTGTCCGGGCGATGACACCGAGCGGCTGATATTAGATGAATGTCTGATATTAACGCATAATACAGAAGTCTGAATCCAGGTGACAGACTTGTTGGAATCACTTTGTGTAAATCAGCCTGGAAGTTGGATCATTCGAAGCTCGTTGCCTCATTGATGCAGCTACAGTATATTTCAGACTGACTATATACATACAAAAATAGACACATTTATAAAAACATATAATGTACATTTTGCGATGGCCAAAAGGAAAGTGTAAAACTGGGTTACACATTTAGTCCATCTCGGTTATACACACACACACACACACACACACACACACACACACACACACACACACACACACACACACACACACACACACACACACACACACACACTGAATACTGTCATATTAGACCCATGTGAAGATGAAACTACAAAAGTGCATTTTGTTTGCTGGGATTTGAACCTTCCTGATACACGAGCAAGGGGCCGCTGGCTGAAGGGGTTAGTGTCCTCTGCACAATGCTTTGACGGTGCAACATACAATATGGTGAACAAAGAAAGACATACAATAGTTAGTGGTGCAATACAATATAACCAAGTGGTTCAAGTTGAAGGAACAACAACACAAATATACATAACAGAATAACAAACAACAGAATGTCATTTTAATACTGTACGGTAGAAGAAATACGGCTGTGTGTGAGAGAGAGAGAGAGAGAGAGAGAGAGAGAGAGAGAGAGAGAACAATTAAAGCAGAGGAAGGGGAAAATAGTGTGGCAGAGACCCGGGGAGGATCTCCCAAGAAGAGGATGATGGAAAGTCTCTCTCTGTGTCTCTGTGGTCATCACACCCCCCTCCTCCTCCTCCTCCTCCTCCTCCTCCTCCTCCTCCTCCTCCTCCTCCTTTTCCTCCTCTTCCTCCTCCCCTATCTCCATCACTCCTCTCTTGTTCCCAGCAGTGTTGGCTCGTTCTGGAAGCTGTCCCGTCTCCCTATTTGCATAACCGTATTTGTGTGCCCTTCCTCTGCCAAGTCAACCTCCTCGTGTCAGGGCTCCCAATACATAATACATTATTAGATTTTTTTGGGGGGGGGGGGGGGGTTGTGTAGCATATTCAGCTGTAAACTATTTCTGAGAAAAGTGGAATAAGAGACATGTTGTGGTGAGTTGTATCAGGGTGAAGTGCAGATCTGAGGTGGAGCGTTGAGGACTTAGCATCCCAGCTGGAGACGCTGTTTTGATATAGAACCCCTCAAGTTTCCACCATGTTTCAAAACATCACGCGTGTGTCGAGTAACTTTTAGAGGTCGAGTTGAAAAAGTCTTGGTTGAGAAATGTTTCAGTTTTCTTAAAGTGGACATTACGTTTTAAAATGTTGTTAATTGGCAAAAGTGGATTTTTTCTGAGAGTCTGTTGTAATATATTATTATTATCACTTTTACTAAATAGGATAGTGTTGTGAGAGGTTAGAGGTCAATATTAGAGAAACAAAAGACAAAGAAAGGAACATCTTCACTGCTTCCCAAAGGTCTGACATGCTTCTGGAAGATTGTCCCATGTACTTGTTATTGTGTCCACCCTGATGTTGGTTTAAAATGAAGTGTGTGTGTGTGTGTGTGTGTGTGTGTGTGTGTGTGTGTGTGTGTGTGTGTGTGTGTGTGTGTGTGTGTGTGTGTGTGTGTGTGTGTGTGTGTGTGTGTGTGTGTGTGTGTGTGTGTGTGTGTGTGTGTGTGTGTGTGTGAGGCTGATGGAAAGCTTTCCTGGACGTCTGGATTATTACTTTTTGATCTGCCCCAACATGGTGACCGTTGATGACTCTGAATGTTCAGTCTGTTAAAATCGGTCCTGGAGGAACCCTTAAGTGGGAAACTAAATGTACTAAACGTTTCCCATCAGAATTTTTCATTGTGTGGCCCAATTTAAAAGAAAATCCCATTTCCAAGTCTTTACGCAACATTTATTCTGCTTTTGACATCAGCCCAGAAAGCCAGCGAGCCAAACTGCCGCTGCTCTCCGAGCTGCCGCCGGCAGGTGATCTGGAGTCAGCGGAGAGCCTCTGCCTCCTCCTCGCTGTGCCAAGTTTCCTGCGTAAAGCATTTTAATTCCACAGTTTCAGAGCTGGCTTCTCATCCTCTTCCTCTGTCTCCCCTCAGACTCAGAGGCGAGTCCCGGCTCGGACGGAGAGGGTCTGGCCGAGAGGACGTCGTGCTCCTTCGACTCCCCAGCCGACCTGGCCCCGGTCCCCTGCGAGCCGTCGCCCCCCGCCTCCATGGAGGAGATCCAGGTGGAGCTGCAGTGCGCGGACCTGTGGAAGCGCTTCCATGACATCGGCACGGAGATGATCATCACCAAGGCGGGCAGGTAGGCCGGAAACACACACACACACACACGCGCACGCGCACGCACACACACACACACACACACACACACACACACACACACACACACACACACACACACACACACACACACACACACACACACACACACACACACCTCTGCTCTGTTGCTGGGTGTTAATGTGTTGCACATGCAGGCCTCCCTGCTGTGTTCAGGCCTTCGTGACGCGGCTGTTGCTCCTGATGTCGCGGGATAAGGAGAGCTGGTTCTCATTAATCTGTGGAACATGTTCCGGGGTATGTGTTGCTCTCCCGGGCCAGTAGTGCTGCAAACCCGGAGTAAGCGCAGAGGTTGACCCGCAGGAAAGAGCTCCTCTCCCCGCAGACTGCCCGGAGCACCGCACATCACACTTACATTTCCCCGACGGTGCACGTGACTGACATCAGGGTTAATATCGCTTTACGGCAGACGGCCTCCATTAACACGTTCTTTATCGTGTGGAGAATTTAAGGTGTTTGTTCTCAGATTATATGTCAGCGAGGTGAAATACATCTTTAAAAATGTTATTGAAACAAAATTCATGACAAGAGTGAAGTTTAATCATTTCATCCAGGTTTATTGTATTAAATAATAAGGAAAAGTCCGTGTGGTACTTTATAAAATACATTGTTTTGTATTTTCCCACACTTTTTAACCTGGAAATGGTGAACTGGTTCATTCTAATAATGCATTTTATGCGTGGAACATTTTAATTGGGCAAGTCAGTCTTATAAAGAAAGGTTTTATGGATCCAACTGTTTTTTATCAAACCAGAATGAAAACGTGTTAAAGTCAAGAGATTTCTTTTTTGTAATACATAACTCATGTAGATGGATAAAAAGTCCATCTATTAGTTTTGAAACCACAGTTATATATTCTTTTATATCTAAATCTTATTTCTTTCCGTATGTCAGTATTCTTTTTTCCAGCTCCTCCTCTCAGTTCTGACTTCAGGTTAATGTAAAGTCGCTCTTTGCTCGTTACGCACCATACACTTGGCTGCTTTTATGAATTGGCTTTAAATTGGTAATCAGCTCATAAATAGCGCGACAATCATTTCTTGCTGAAGCGGAGTGACTGTATTTCACGGCCTGCTCATAATAAGCTCATAAATCCAGAAGCGGGGGAGGGGGGGAAGCAGGCGAGCAGCCCTCTGTTCTCATTAGGCAGGCCCCGATTTACGACCTTTAAATGAAATGTTTGAAGTGCAAAACGAGGAATTAAGTTCAAATGTCTCCTTCTCTTCATAGACTGCTAATATAGGCACTGGGCTTTTTTCTTTTACTACCATTTCCGGGGTTGTGCATGGATCTCAAGCGTCAGTCTGCAGCCAAGGGGAGGAGATGTTTGTCAAACTCGTTCAAAGACAAAAAAATACATTTGTTTTTATGACATTTTAAAAGCATTGTGTTAAAATAGAAAACTTAAGCCACGGAATAACTCCTAATTTCATAAAGGTCAGAGGTCACAGTGGCATGGTAATATAAAACTCGTGATTTCTTTACACTTAAATAACGGAAATATTTACAAGCTGGGAAGAGAGACTGGAAATATTTCATGAAAAGATCAATTTAATGTATTACATTTTAAATAAATCCATAAATCAGAGTAATGGCAGAGAGTTTTTTATTTATTAGATTTAATTCAATACAGCTAAAGAGTGTATTTCCTATCATCCTGAACTCTGACCGACCACAAGCTGCAGAGGAGACTTCCCCATTTAATCTTTGAAGCAAACCAGCACCAGTTAGTCTGAAACGCCTGCATTTTATTTAAGTATCTTTGAAATTGCAGCTTAAAATAACCAAAATGAAATTGCTATATTATTTTTAATATTCTGTTTTTAAATGGTGGTCTTTCTAAAAAGGTGTCCTTGCTGTTTGGTGGGTTTACTCAGCACTGAACAAACATCTGTGTTTACATCTGAATGGTTGTAAAGGAATGTCAAATAGTTCTGTAAGTAGAAAACAAATATTAATGTTTGAACGCAAATAATAATTAATAAATGTTTGTAAAATCTTATTTCCCATTACTTTAATATCTAAATCCTATAATGCCGTGTGTCCAGTGAAGCAGACACAGTTGTGTAATTTACGAGTTAATCCAGCGGTTACGATGATGTAAGAGTCCATCGTGTCGTTCACGCGCTCAAATTAAATGCTTGACTGCAAAAACATTTATGATGATTAAAAAATCGTAATAAAAGTCAGGATCGGTTGGAGTGACGGACTCACTTTCTGAGATGGATTTTCTAATGTTTTTTGATTTCTCAATAATTTCTTTTTGGATGTTTTGTTGATCCGGCGACCTGATATAAAAAGGCCTGGTTGATCGTTAACCTTTGCAATGTGGAATAGGATTATACTTTAAACACTTGCAGGTGTAGGCATACTTGTTTTGATATAACGTTTTTTATTTGAATTAAAAACTCTTATTTCTTGCTTCTATAAATAATCTAGTTTGAGTAGAGGTATACCTCAGGTTCACAGCTGCAGACACAAGATATGAAGTGTTTACATTTGAGTTGATTTGCATATTGGTTGTGAGCTCGTTTACCGACAGCTGCCGGGCTCACGGTCTCATTGCACTGACGCTGAGTTTCTGCACAAACGCTATTTTCAGAGGCTTTATTTAAAATGTTCATATGTTTCCTCATTTAAATAGCGGGAGGAAGTGGACAGAAACTCATCACTTCATGTTGTTCTTCTCTCTTCCAGGAGGATGTTTCCTGCCATGCGAGTCAAGATCGCCGGCCTGGACCCTCACCAGCAGTATTACATCGCCATGGACATCGTGGCTGTGGACAACAAGAGATACAGGTAGATTCCTTACACACACACACACACGCACGCACACGCACACACACACACACACACACACACACACACACACACACACACACACACACACACACACACACACACACACACACACACACACACACACACACGTAAATCACACACCAACTAATCTGGAACAGAGGTTTTACAGTTAATAGTCTTTGCACATTTAATTTAGCTTCCTTGGCATTGTACTCCTCCTCCGAAGCAGAAATGTATCCCAAGAGTCCTCAACCAAAAGGATTTCTCTCTTTTGGATTTCAGTGGGTAGTTTAGCGCCCCATAATGATCTGACTGCTGCTTCAGATGCTTCACATCAGAATCAGAAACAGGTTAATTGCCAGGTTCACACATACTCGGAATGTGACTTGATGTCATGGTGCATACATAAAATATAAGAAACAAGAAATCTAATATAGTTGAAATGCATAGAAAACACTGATTCATTGTCTTCAGAAAGGCGCACATTCTGCACAACAGAAGACTTTCAGCTGCTTTACTCTGCAGAGATGTGAATAGATGCACAGCTGTACATGACACACACACACACACACACACACACACACACACACACACACACACACACACACACACACACACACACACACACACACACACGTCATATCTGCATGAGCGCGGACACGCTCCTGCTGCAGCCGGAACGCATGCTGTATTTCCCTGGGAGATTCTCAACTCCCGGACCGGGTGTAAACATGTTGACCGAGTTGGAGTTGTCTCCTCTTCACACCGGTTCTTAGTCGGAGGATTTGGACCAAAGTAAAGAGTTCCCAGCTTTCTCCTAACCGCTCCAACCTGTCCCGTCTTCTTGTTGGCAACACGGAGACAAGTCCCCGTCATGTACACGGGTGAAGTGAAGCGAGCGTGATTAGAGTGTGCATGTGCTGGAGGAAGGCTGCTTCACGACGGATCCCTCTGGATGTGTAATAAGACTGATGTCCTGGCCCTCAGCGAGTCCCAGAAGTCTGAGCCAGAGAGGTTGAAATGTGTTCATCATCCCGCCGGCTTCAGAGCCACAGGCTGAAAATAGGATAACTCCACATTCGGCTCTGGTGACGTGCACATGGAAGAAATGAGGTTGAGATGGAAAAAGAACATGGGACGTGCACGTATACCTGCTGCCGTCCACTGTGGGCGTTTTACAGGCTTACTTTTATAGCTCAATATAATGTGTTCTGGTATTATTACTGCAACGAGGAAGTGAGAGGAAGAAGATGAGAACAGTGTGTGCACTTTACCTGCAGATTCAACAGCTGCGTCTGAGAGTTGATGGCGGTTCAGGCCGTGTGTGAGGAAGTGATAATGGCACATAACCCAGAGCTACCTCGTTACAGTTTGACCAGTAAGGGACTCAGAAAGCTGCCGGGAGACGCTTTTTAAAAAGGTTATATTAAGAACTGATGGTTGGAATTAGAAATACCACTTTTTCTTTCAAGAGATATTTAAATGACCTCGATAGAACAAATAAGTTGAGACAAATGATGGACGGCAATAGAGCTTGAGCGCGCGACGGAAAACATTAGATTTTTAAAAGTAAGAGACATACAGGAAGTAACCAGATGTATCTCAAATGTAAGACATGTTATATAACATTCAAGTGCAAAGAAGTTTAATTTCAAAATCATATTTTACATACTAGATTCAAACCTGAGCGTAAGCTTTATAAGCCTGGCCTTTCCATATATCACTACACATGTCAAAATCCTGACAATAATTTAGCATTTTAGCCTCCGATTTAGCATTTAGACCAGGGGTGTCAAACTCAAGGCCCGGGGGCCAAATCCGGCCCACGACTTCATCTGATGTGGCCCGCAAGAGCTTGCAAAGAATATAATACGTTATTATACTGTTACATGCCACTTTACAGATGACATGTCCCACAATGCATCGCGCACTGTGACATGCGCACTGAAGAGAGAATTATTTGCCCTGGACTTCTGCTTTCAGACGTAGTTACTTACTAAGTTATTACCCTATCCGATAATAATCCAATTCAGAGGCAATAATGTAATATAATACATTATATGGTATATATTATATATTTATATAGTTACAACCGGCCCTTTGAGTGCAACCATAATGCTAATGTGGCCCGCGATGAATTTGAGTTTGACACCCCTGATTTAGACCAATAGTGAGGACGACAATTAGACTTCATTTATTCAAAGTGGGAAGTATTTATCTGAAGGAAACGGCTGTCAACGTAATATAAAATCACAATGGAGCGTGATGGCACACAGACATAACACAAGGATACGACAAATATAGATTTGGCTCCAATGTATGTATCATCATTTTTATTTATATAGGTGCAGACTAGTGTTTATCTCATACACACAATTCAAAATATAGAAGTTAAACCGGTGATGATATTCAGTAACTCCTATCAAAGCATAAAATACCTTAAAATCTGTATAATAATTTATTTGATGCGACGTACAATTCGAGACACGTCTTCAAACACGTCGTTCTCCAGTGTGTGGACGTAGTGTGTGAGCGTGCTTTAAAGGCCGTGAGCACATTTTGAACCACAGTTCAACGACATGAGACATATTTACAGGGAGTGTTGTCATGCCATCGGAGCAGGAAACGGAGACGGCTCCTCCCCCTCCCCTCCACGCACATCATCCTGACACAAGAAGTCCTGTCAGGAATAAGAATAAAGACTGTGAGGCGTTCTGCCCCGCCACCTCTCTCCGCTCTGCATCCAGGAAGTCTCTCTCCTGGCTCGAGAACATCCCACAGGCCTTTGAAAACTGAGCTGAAGCTGTCGCTGCATGGTGTGGCTCTCAGGTCGGGGAGTTTGAGGTCTGGAAAGGAAGGTCTTTATTGGAATCGCCTCGCTGTACGTGGGCTCCTCGCCTCTCTTTAGGAACGTCTCATTGGGACCGCACTCATTAAATCTGCCTTTATTACACGCTTTCATGTGGACAGTCCTCGTGAGCGCTGGGTTCAGCCTCTGAGCGGGGAGGCTGCCTAGCTGCAACTAGCTTCCACACACACACACGCACACACACACGCACACGCACACACACACACGCACACACACACGCACACACGCACGCACACACGCACGCACGCACACGCGCACGCACACATTTATGCCGTCATTAAAAGTTATAATCTTGGTTAGAGTCAGGCTATGTCTTCTCCTCCGTCTCCCCCTTTTAAAATGTATACTATTTCCAAGTGAGGCACATTTCCCGTATCCTCTCAATCCAGAAATAGAAGAATCACAATAGGAACCACATCACAGACACAAAGAGATGAAACAAAATGTTGTATTTTCTTTATTTTCTCACTTTGTGGAGGACTTGGATCAGCTCGGTCCCATATCCATTCAAAAAGAAAACACGCACCCAGCTGGGTACTCGCACAATTAAACAACACCGTGAAGGGGAGAAAGCAGACGGAAACAGCTTCATTCGACCTCAATCCTAAACACACACTCAGAACGCAGACACACGACAGGAACTGCAAACCAGCTTGAACCTTGAACCTATAAATACTGACCTCTAGCAGGTCTCCATGGAGACGTGACGGTGGGCAACATCTATCAGTTATCTATCTTTGTGGGAGGACATTCAGCACTCATAAGACACACACACACACACACACACACACACACACACACACACACACACACACACACACACACACACACACACACACACACACACACACACACACACACACACACACACACACACACACACACACTTTGGTCTTCTCTTATAACAGACACAACACCGGTCAACCCTGAATGTAATTCAATAGCAATATTTACTCCGTCAGTACAGTAACCCAATACTCAGCCTGGTTTGGCAAGAGAGAGTGTGTGTGTGTGTGTGTGTGTGTGTGTGTGTGTGTGTGTGTGTGTGTGTGTGTGTGTGTGTGTGTGTGTGTGTGTGTGTGTGTGTGTGTGTGTGTGTGTGTGTGTGTGTGTGTGTGTGTGTGTGTGTGTGTGTGTGTGTGTGTGTGTGTGTGTGTGTGTGTGTGAAAAACAGAGAGAAATAGAGCAGTTTGGTTTTGAGTTTGCTGGGAAGGACCCTCCTCCTCGGTCCAGTAAGAGTGTCACATAAAGTCCAGGCTGTATTGATGGTGCCAGAGCCAGATGGCAGATGTATGGAAGATGAAAGCGGGGACTAATCAGATCCCAGTCCTGTTTGGGGCTAACGTTTCCTCGTTCCTTAACACTTTCCCTGCGACGCCGAGCGTAACCCTAAACAGCTCCAAACAGGAAATTACAGAAACGCCTGGCACCCTGTGTGTGTGTGTGTGTGTGTGTGTGTGTGTGTGTGTGTGTGTGTGTGTGTGTGTGTGTGTGTGTGTGTGTGTGTGTGTGTGTGTGTGTGTGTGTGTGTGTGTGTGTGTGTGTGTGTCAGGGTAAAGGTCAGAGCTTAGTGTTGAGGTGTGTGCTTGGTATTAAAAAGCTGTAATAAAGAACAGGTAGTTAAAGTGTTCCTTCTTGTGTTTCATTGCCCCGTATTTCATCACCTAATACATTAATACATTTTATACAACTTTTGAAGGTAATACTCGACTTTTTTTCATTAGTATCTGAAAAAGGGTTTTGGTACAGAGTTTGTTGCAAAGATTGTAAACGAAAAAAGATAAGAGCATACAGCGCTACAGAAAAGTTTAATATGAAGAGATTCAGTAATGTAAAGACACTTTGCCAAATAGGGCTTATAACCAGCAGATTATATTACAATAAGGACTATTGGTCTGTGACACAAAGTTTACTTTGAGAAACCGGCTCGAGACACACTTTGTTATATTCCATGGAATGCTCTTAACATCCCGATAGCCATGAATATCTTTGACAACAAATCCATAACAATATATCATCTGTGGAAGCCGTGGTTCTGTGAAAAGCACGACCAATCATCTGAGCCGGCTAAAGTAACTGGATGGCCTACCTGCCTGTCAGCCTTCCATCGGGGCACAGACTTATCTCGTGCCCTCATTGGTCATGTGCGCGTTCGTGTGTGTTGGAGGAGGGGCTCTGTAAGGAAGTGGCAGATTTGTTCCAGCTGTGTATTTTCAAATTCTGGCGCACTCGAGCTGGTTGCTCCAAAATGACCTACCCCACCTTTAAGTCCTAATTTGCACTAATTACAATTAAGCAAGACATATTATTGCTTTATCATAGAGGTCGAGTGAAACCTGGCTTCCTGTGATGACTATGGCGTATATTGTTTACCAAATAACTGTGGTTGGTTTGTTGTTAAGTGTATAAGACATCAGGGGCCTATACTACGAAGCTGGTTCAACCTAACCTGGATATGTTTGAGTTAGCCGGTTGGCCTAATCCAAAACATACGCGCTCTCGCTAAACTGTCCTACGACGCTGGTTATCAAGTGGATCGCTCAAGCCAGCCGTGTCCTATCTAGTTAGGTGCGCGTTCACATGAGAGGGGTGGTATCTGGAGCATTCGACCAATCACAAACATGGAGAAGCATACTGACAGCGCAGCGTCATAATTCCTGAATGAAAAGTGAACTTTAATACTAGTCAAAAATGAAGAAGTTAAACTTTAAACATCCATGACTTAAACACTTTATCCAGGATAAAAGCCACATAGCTGCACCTGCAAGGTGAATACAGCTGGCAAAAGAAAAAGTGTTTGAATGCGTACATTAACAGGTTTATGATATCACTGCCCCGTCTAAAACACGATCTGACTTTAATTACATTTTGAGTGTTTCGTCAACTTATGTGTTGCTTAAAATAATACTTCTGCATACAGTATGTGACACTGTGAGTGTTGCACGGCCAGATACGGCTCAGCTGACTCAGATAAGGAGATATGTGATACATTATGAAGTGATATGCCGCGGACTGTACTTAATGTACTCTGATCCGGTTACTTATGTTGTGGCAGATATTTAAGTAAGCTTTCTTAACGCTAATGTTATAATAGTCAGATTGCTCTGAAGATGGAGGTGATATTCTATTAATGTTCACGTTCACACAGTCGGTGATTTTTGCCGGCCGTCTTTCCTGCGACGGCAGCTTTTCTGTATTTCCTTTCTCCTGTAATATGACTTGATCGCTTTAAACTCCGCACACTGAGCTCTGATTGGTCAGCAGGCGGTGCTTTCACTGAGTTGAGCTCTTAGCCTGCAACCTAACCTGGTCCCGACCAGGTTAGCTGCTTAGCATATAGTTACCATGGAGATCTAGCTTGCTAAAAAGAGAACCAGCTTCGTAGGACCGGAAAGCCGGAGTTTTCCCTGAATTTAGCCGGCTAAGCGAAAATCCTGCTTCGCAGTATACCCCCCTGGTTGTTCACAAAAAACCTTATCCAATACAACATGCAAATTGTTTCTGGTGTCTTAACCTTTATATATATATATATTAGGGCTGTCAAACGATTAAAATGTTTAATCAGATTAATCACAGTTTAGTGGAGTAGTGACCACAGAGTGTGAACCTCCGCAACCGGTTTGCGTAGTTTTAGCACAGTTCTGTTGTACAGACCGACGTTAACAGCAGCCCTGTCTGTGCACACGGAGACCGACTCTGTCGTCCGGTGATCGAACCGCCTTCTGGAAAAGCTTCACAAGTACGTCGGTACGCAAATGCGCTTTGTGACACAAGTGACGGTACGCATTTCAGATTACGCACATAACCTGCGTACCAGTTATGTACACCCCTGTACCAGAGCCATATCATTACTATTATATGGCTCTGCCCTGTACTACAGCAAGAGTATTCTCCGTCGGGACTTCCTGCAACAACACCACGCCGTTATCAAAGATGTTCTATTGAGAAGACGATCACTACGTGACAAAAGTTTTCAAAACCGTGGCTACTGAAATCAGTCTTACTAACTGCTGTCTGTGCAATTTACTCCGCGCGAGTTGGCAGACTTTATTTTGCTTACTTTAACATCATTTTTCATGGTGGGGCTAAGCCATTTCTTGGTATGGGTGTAGCCTACCCCAGCCATACCCTGGCGCAGTGTGCGAACTATACCACGGTCTCCAGGGGAGCCGGGATTATTATTATTTTTTGCGGGGGGTGGGTGGGTAAATGCTGATCCGTGCATTAATAGCAACAGCACAGACATAGGCCTATTATAAAGAGAAAATCTGTTGCACATGGGGTGGTGACACAGGTCTACATTTACATGAAACGTCCCAATGGATCATGTTCATGTCAACAGATTTCCCGAGCATGTATGGGCTACGCAAACTTCAATCAACTTGATAATAAATAATCCACGGACCACCAATGGGCTTTAGCCTATTATGGCTGTAGCCCACACAGAGCCGAACACACGCGATAAGAGCAGCCAGCGGCACCAACCATGAACAATATTAATATTAATAATACAGCTATAGCACAACACAACCCTCTCACTGCCTGGAGAGACGCGACGCCACACACACTACACAACGGCTCGTCTTCTTGTGTCTCTGCAGCCCCCAAATTAACGTTAGCTGTCAAGTTAGCACTAGCACTGACCTTAGCTCCCTCCTCTCTCGGTTCTGTTGTAGCAGCAGTCACAACGTACGATATATGCTACCACCAGCTACATTCGGTTGGTCTTCTTGATCAGGTTGTTTGGCCGTCTTTTTAAAGAAATTGCCCAAGGTACGTTGTTTTTTTTCTTTTCGACATGTCAGCAGCAGCAACAATGCCTGGTAAACATGCAGTGCTAACTAAACGAGCTTGTGAGTGAGTGGGTAGTGGGTGGAGCTGCGGGCAGCGTGCACGGTGCAAGCAGGCGACACTTTTTTCATGAATCATAAACTCTAAATATAATTTTATTTCACTTATTTTACACCTTTGAAAAAAAAAAAACATGCCCAAAATGGAATTTATTTGGTCATCATATCAGTATTTTAGAGAGCTCCCCCCAAATTTCACAAACCATGTTCCCAGGGGAGCTCATGTCACCACTAGGGGAGCTATAGCTCCCCCTGCTCCCCTCCAGTTCGCACCCTGCCCTGGCGCTGCCACTGGTGGCACGTATGGGGCGGGCCATTCTGCACATGCGTTAAATGCGTTAAATATTTTAACGCAATTAATTCATAAAATTAATTACCGCCGTTAATTATTAATTAATTTTGACAGCACTAATATATATATATATATATATACAGTCTTGGTCTTAACAACTGAATAAATACTCTAATGAAATACAGATAATGGGTTTTACTCGCCCAATCGTAAGGAGGTTAACATTTCTCACTAGGAACTGTTTCTTGTTTCTGACATTGATGAGTTAAAGACAGATTTTGGATACAACCGTCTTAAAGGGACAGGCACCTTCTGCAACTCAACAAGGCCACACTTGGTTTGGTCATTTGTCAAGTATCAGATTATTTTGTGTCAGACTTATTGAAGTGTCGTACAACTGGGAAATTAGGGGTTGCCCGACTTTAAAAAACGATTTATAGTCAAATGAAATGGTATCAGTTCGATGTGTTTAGACATGTGATACTCAGACTAAGCTGGAGCCAACCTTACCACCAATATGGCGGCACGAGGGTGTGCCACATCTCCAGAAACGCCCCAGACACTTTGTGTGAGCTGTGTGTTGTGGTCGAGAGTGTGTGTGTGTGTGTGTGTGTGTGTGTGTGTGTGTGTGTTGTGGTCGAGAGTGTGTGTGTGTGTGTGTGTGTGTGTGTGTGTGTGTGTGTGTGTGTGTGTGTGTGTGTGTGTGTGTGTGTGTGTGTGTGTGTGTGTGTGTGGCTCAGCCCCTCGACGCAATAACAAAAGGACCAAGCGAGAGTGTTGCCGTGTTTCAGCAGTGAGTGACGGCCTTGGCAGAGACGCTGCAGATTAAACACTCTCAGGGCCGAAACTAAAAGCAAACAGCTGTTCTTCAACCTCGCTCTGCTGTGTGATGTTCCTCCTCTTCCTCCTCCTCCTTCTCTTCCTCTTCCTCTTCCTCTCCACCTTTTATCTTCCTGTCCATCCACTTATTTCCCTTTTCTTCATGTCTCGTGGTTCTTCATGTCTCTTGGTTCTTCACGTCTCATGTTTCTTCATGTCTCTTGTTTCTTCATGTCTCTTGGTTCTTCATGTCTCTTCATGTCTCTTGGTTCTTCATGTCTCTTGTTTCTTCATGTCTCTTGTTTCTTCATGTCTCTTCATGTCTCTTGGTTCTTCATGTCTCTTCATGTCTCTTGGTTCTTCATGTCTCTTCATGTCTCTTGGTTCTTCATGTCTCTTGTTTCTTCATGTCTCTTGGTTCTTCATGTCTCTTGGTTCTTCATGTCTCTTGGTTCTTCTTGTCTCTTGTTTCTTCATGTCTCTTGGTTCTTCATGTCTCTTGTTTCTTCACGTCTCTTGGTTCTTCATGTCTCTTGTTTCTTCATGTCTCTTGTTTCTTCACGTCTCTTGGTTCTTCATGTCTCTTGTTTCTTCACGTCTCTTGGTTCTTCATGTCTCTTGTTTCTTCATGTCTCTTGTTTCTTCATGTCTCTTCATGTCTCTTGGTTCTTCATGTCTCTTCATGTCTCTTGGTTCTTCATGTCTCTTGTTTCTTCATGTCTCTTGGTTCTTCATGTCTCTTGGTTCTTCATGTCTCTTGGTTCTTCTTGTCTCTTGTTTCTTCATGTCTCTTGGTTCTTCATGTCTCTTGTTTCTTCACGTCTCTTGGTTCTTCATGTCTCTTGTTTCTTCATGTCTCTTGTTTCTTCACGTCTCTTGGTTCTTCATGTCTCTTGTTTCTTCATGTCTCTTCATGTCTCTTGGTTCTTCATGTCTCTTGTTTCTTCATGTCTCTTGGTTCTTCATGTCTCATGTCTCTTCATGTCTCTTGTTTCTTCATGTCTCTTGGTTCTTCATGTCTCTTGTTTCTTCATGTCTCTTCATGTCTCTTGGTTCTTCATGTCTCTTGGTTCTTCATGTCTCTTGGTTCTTCATGTCTCATGTCTCTTGTTTCTTCATGTCTCTTGTTTCTTCACGTCTCTTGGTTCTTCACGTCTCTTGGTTCTTCATGTCTCTTGGTTCTTCATGTTTCTTGGTTCTTCATGTCTCATGTCTCTTGTTTCTTCATGTCTCTTCATGTCTCTTGGTTCTTCATGTCTCTTGTTTCTTCATGTCTCTTGGTTCTTCATGTCTCATGTCTCTTCATGTCTCTTGTTTCTTCATGTCTCTTGGTTCTTCATGTCTCTTGTTTCTTCATGTCTCTTCATGTCTCTTGGTTCTTCATGTCTCTTGGTTCTTCATGTCTCATGTCTCTTGTTTCTTCATGTCTCTTGTTTCTTCACGTCTCTTGGTTCTTCATGTCTCTTGGTTCTTCATGTTTCTTGGTTCTTCATGTCTCATGTCTCTTGTTTCTTCATGTCTCTTCATGTCTCTTGGTTCTTCATGTCTCTTGTTTCTTCATGTCTCTTGGTTCTTCATGTCTCTTGTTTCTTCATGTCTCTTGGTTCTTCATGTCTCGTGGTTCTTCATGTCTCTTGTTTCTTCATGTTTCTTGTTTCTTCATGTCTCTTGGTTCTTCACGTCTCTTGGTTCTTCATGTCTCTTGTTTCTTCATGTCTCGTGGTTCTTCATGTCTCTTGTTTCTTCATGTCTCTTGGTTCTTCATGTCTCTTGGTTCTTCATGTCTCTTGTTTCTTCATGTCTCGTGGTTCTTCATGTCTCTTGGTTCTTCATGTCTCTTGTTTCTTCATGTCTCTTGGTTCTTCATGTCTCTTGTTTCTTCATGTTTCTTCATGTCTCGTGGTTCTTCATGTCTCTTGTTTCTTCATGTCTCTTGGTTCTTCATGTCTCTTGGTTCTTCATGTCTCTTGTTTCTTCATGTCTCTTGGTTCTTCATGTCTCTTGTTTCTTCATGTCTCGTGGTTCTTCATGTCTCTTCATGTCTCTTGTTTCTTCATGTCTCTTGTTGACTGTCTTACTTTCTTTCTTTCCCCATGCACCTTCCCTTTTCCTACTTCCTTCCTTCCATCCTTTCCTTTCTCTTCAGCTTTGATTTTCAGTGTTTTAAAGAACATATAGCGTTAAGTGGCGGTGTGTGGACTTTAAAATAAAGTAACTCACAAATGTTCTTTCTCTCTTGACCCTCTTTGTGTTCTCTTATTCATTTCTCCCTGTTTTGATTTGTATTCTCCTTTTATCCTTTACTTTTCTCTTTTGACTATTATTCTCATGTTTCAAACCCGCTGTTGGTTTTTGGACTTGTTTTAAAAGTAAAATGTTCTTTCTCTCGCTATCTTTTATTTCCCTATCAACCTTTAGTCGCTTAGTTTCTCTTTCCTTCTTGATACCTCTATAACTGTCGCTTCTTCCTTCCATCTTTTCCCCATTTATTTTATGACACGGTGTTGACCAGTGGTTTGTGGACTTGTTTTGAAATAACGTAGAATAAAAGTACATTTCTCTCTCTGTCTCCCTTTCTTCTCTCTCCCTGCTGTTTAACGGGTGAGACACCCTGACGCCCCGCACTCACACAACATCATAAAATATTATGACTTAGCTTAATTGAAACTATGCAGCCGAGTGTGTGGCTGCATATGGAATATTTTATGTCGCTCTTGAATAGAAATTTCAAGCACAATGAAAAAAAACAACAGTTGAGTTCTTAAAGCCTGTGTTGTGGCAACGTGGCCGAGTGTTTTGAGTTTGTTTTCCACTGAGTGAAACAAGCAGAGGAGCTCCGGGCTCGCAGAAATGAAAACAAACTTTATTGTAACCCACGAGTCTCAAAACAGTGAAGTGACGAGGGAGTATTAGTCCTGCAGAGTGCACTGACCTTCTGTGGAATAAAAACATGGATGATGAATGCAATAACACTGTTGCAGGACAGCATTGTGCTTCCTTTAATTAAAGGTGGGGTAGGTCATTTTGGAGAAAGCAGCTCGAGATCGCTAGAATTTGAAAATACACAGCCGGAACAAATCTGCCACTTCCTTCCAGAGCCCCTCCTCCAACACACACGAACGCGCACATGACCAATGAGGGCACGAGATAAGTTTGTGCACAGATGGAAGGCTGACAGGCAGGTAGGCCATCCAGTCACTTTAGCAGAGCCGGCTCAGATGATTGGTCGTGCTTTTTACAGCGCCACGGCTTCCACTGATGACGTTTTTTAATGGATTTTTTGTCAAGCACTTCAGATATTCATTGCTTTCGGGATGTTAAGAGCATTCCATGGAATATAACAAAAAGTGTATCTCGAGACGGCTTCTCAAACTTACCTACCCCACCTTTAACATTTCAAATAATTGAAATTAAAGAGCGCACACTTATTCTCCAAAATGTGGGGAATGCAGAAGACATTTGAGCCTGACCTTCCAGCAAGCAGGGGGGTTCACATGGAATCTTACAAAAGCATGAAGAGTATGAAACAAAACATGTCCCCCTAACATGAACCAAAACAGTGTTCCCAAAAGTACAAAAAAGGACAACAGAGAACCAATAATTCTGCAAAAATGTTGTTATTCTAAAATGGTACATATATCCCTCACTGATATAGTTGACAGTACTTAAACAATAACATGTGTACTATGTCAATCAAGTGTTTATAGGGATATGTATAAAGGTATGGGCAGCTATATAAGTGTTTATATTTGTTTATATCACTTTATTTATCTGAAAATAAGCCATACTAATCATTAATTTATTGTCAAACTTTGGGTTAATATTCAGTAAAGTTTCTATGTGCAGTTGAAAATCTACTTTGAGGGTAATCGTTAAAATTCACACAGTTTTTTAAAAACAATACCTCCCTGTATTAATGGTGGGTTTGGTGCTCAATATTTGCCCTTCTTCTCCTCCTGCAGGTATGTGTACCACAGCTCTAAGTGGATGGTGGCAGGCAACGCCGACTCCCCGGTCCCTCCGAGGGCGTACATCCACCCCGACTCCCTGGCCTCCGGAGACACCTGGACGAGACAGGTGGTCAGCTTCGACAAACTCAAACTCACCAACAACGAACTGGACGACCAGGGACACGTAAGAGACCTCTTTAACGTCTTCTGAGTGCTTTTACTGAAAGCTGCACACATGAACATATTGTTAGGTTGTTTACATATGACTTTGGAGCATATTTAGATAGTGTTATAATATCAATCAGTCAATCAAATCTCATGTATGTAGCCCAACAGCACAACAACAGCCGGTGGCCTTTTCTGTATCATTAAGTGATGCAAGGTTTTTTAAATAGTTCTTTTAAAATGTATTGGTGTCCTAAAATACCTCCATATTAATGTGGAACATGCTAATACTTCCCATGAGAGGGGAACATAAGTGATAGATTACACATGTATTGACTGCTTTGTTTTTCCTTTAAAAAAGTATATTGATATGGTTACAAGCTATCATAATTTCAATCATATAAACATATAATATATAATGGTTACTTTCTCGTCTGCAACATAACAATCTTTCAATGAGGTTAATGTGGTTTAATATGTCATGTTTTATACACCTCACACATATAATAATAACTGTTGAATCATGGACCGACAGAATCATCAGTTAAAATAAATGACTGACCTTGCGTTGGAACTTGTAACAAGATGATCCAATTTTCTTTTTAGGGTAAAATGCTCTGGGAGTAAACGTTCAAGCTGTGATTTATTAGCTTCATTTTCCTGCTGTATACTTCATGCTCTGCAGAAATGAATGCGCTGCTGGAGCCGCGAGGCACTTTCTTGGATTGAGATGTTTTTGATGAGTTTGCTTGAAAGGAAAGTCAACACGTTACTTCATGCATCCATGAGTCATGGCGCCATGAGACTGATTTCCTGCACTACATGACAGTCTGCCCTCCCACACTCTCGTTCTGAAGATGGTCCACCCTGACTGGATGTTATTAGGTTTGAGGATTAGCGGCGAGAGGTATTAGAGGTCTGGGATTTGAACCCGTGCCCTTGTTTTAATATATAATGTTCATTTCCTTCATGGCTCTGTAGAGCATTTTGTAATAAAAATGGTTTCGTTAAAGTCACTTAATGATTGAATTTGATTTGTAGCCGCACCGCTGAGCTAAACTTTTATTCTGACCACAATCCTTCTGATTTACTGCCTCGCCTGCAGCCAGTCAGCAGCAGAGGTGGTGAGCTAAAGTACGCTTCTTATTGGTTCTTGGCGGCTCTAAATCTGTAATGTGGGTCTCAGGTGAAACAGTTAGACCACAATCCGTTTGATTTACTGACTTCCTTATGTTTAATCAGCATGCTGAACTGAGTCCTTTATTTGCACTTTTATACTTCTCTATAGTTAGAAATGGGTTTCATGGGAACAGGGCAATATAAGGCGGAAGAAAACGTTATTAGCTTTTGATTATTTGCTTTAAATGGCCCCTTATGTTTAAAAAGGACCCACAAATGAAAGGTACAAAAACAGTCTACTGAAATATTAAAATATAATTTTCTTGAAATGACTAAACTGTAACATAATGGTCCTCTGTGCAGCAATGAAATTATTTTGAGCATAAAAGATCTGAAAATCTCTTAAAAACAGTTCCTGAGTGTCGAGAACAAATCAGGAAAAAGGGAAAATGCATATTGGACTTTAATCCGTTAGGTGAGAAGAAATGTCCAATTGACCCTAAAGTTGCTGGATATCTGCGTAAATAGGCTTCTCTCGGTGAATGCGTCGGCAATACAAACCTTAAAAACCCAATGATATGGTCGCTGTCTGCTTATTTTAATATTTATTTCCCCCCTAGCGGCCATATACACATGTATGTAGCTTTAAACACAAGAGAAAGACACCATTTAACTCAAAATACAGTATTTCTTTTCATCATTGACTCCACCTTCACATGATTTAAACTCTAAGGTCATGCTGTGCCTGTATTGAGAACACATTGTTCCGCCCTTAAATGGTCGTTACACCAAGTAAAACCAAACGTGTAATTTAAGGACCACATAAATCTAAAGAAAATGGCGACTTCAAGTAATATTAAAACTATAACTCAAAGCCCCTTTCATTATGATCTGCACAAAGTATGTAAAGGTACTCAGAGTATTCATTGCAGTTTCATTTATGGAAATTAAAGGGTATGAATTGAGAGCAAACCCAGGACAGTCTTAGCTCTGGTTTGAGCGTGGAAACAGATGAAGATGGCTCCTAGATATTTAAAGGTGGGGTAGGTAAGTTTGAGAAACCAGCTCGAGATTGCTAGAATTTGAAAAAACACAACCGGAGAAAATCTGCCACTTCCTTATAGAGCCCCTCCTCCAACACACACGAACGCGCACATGACCAATGAGGGCACGAGATAAGTGTGTGCCCCGATGGAAGGCTGACAGGCAGGTAGGCCATCGATTGGTTGTACTTTTTACAGTATTACGGCTTCGACAGATGACATTTTTTTATGGATTTTTTGTCAAAGCACTTCAGATATTCATTGCTCTCGGGATGTTAAGAGCATTCCATGGAATATAACAACAAGTGTATCTCGAGCCCGTTTCTGAAACTTACCTACCCCACCTTTAAGAAGCTTTGATTGGAGCAGATATTGGCGCATGAGGATCCGCTGCAAATCAATTTACTCTCAGAGCGGATGTGCCAAATGATTACAAGAGCGGCATAGAGATGTTTCCAGTGCTTTGACCAAGAGATGGCCTGCAGTTTAGTGTAGGTCATCAAAGCCGTGCAGATGATCAGCGTTAAGTTGGTACACGTAAAAACACGTGGATTGTTAGTTGGCAAGGATTCACATGCAGGGTGTGGGGAGGTTGTCTTTCCTCCACTGCTGTTCACTTTGAAGGTTTTGTTTTCCATTGAGGTAGTTTAGAGGCTAAAGGAAATGAATTTCAGAGCTATCCGCTCCTCGCTCATCCTGTGTCGTCAAATGAATGCCGCATTAGAAACAGACATGTCGTTAATCATTAAGCAAAACAGAAGCAGAGTCGGTGAGAAGACAACATTTTTTATTATGCACATCTTGACTGATACACAGCGACTCCACTAGTTTGTGATGATTGTTGCAGGTTTTACCGTTAACTGAACAGCTGTGAGGAGATTCACAATTTAACGTCATTTGAACAACAAGTGTACTCCCTTTTGTAGATGACTGTATGTTCAAGTACGATTACACCATTTCTAGTAGACACAGAGTTGTGAAAGAAACTGCAAAAGTTAAAAACATTAAATGTAAATCTCTAATTTCTACTCCCCCAAATTGAGCAAACAGCCTTATGATTAAAAAACAAGTTAAATACTTCATATTTAAATTATTTCGCGCTTAAAGTACAGGACATTTCCTGGTATGGAGTATCATGGAGAGTTTATTTAAAACAGCAAATCAGAGAAGTTGGAAAGCAGCTGCTTGAGGCAACATTTGTGTTTTCTTTCATCCATAATCTGAAAACAATCAAGCCGCTTTGTCATGTGATTTGCACACAGAAGGCTTCGCACTTGAAAGTCTTTGTGACGCCTCGTTGGCCTCAGGCTTCTCTTGTGTGTTCAGATCCGCCTCACGCTGCTGTCACTCTCTCCTCTCGTGTATTTCCCGTCCGTCTCCTCCGCTCTGTGGGAAAATCCAATAAAACTCTGCAGCGTTCTGGACCGGCCAAAACATTTCTTCTGTTTCTTTCAGAGTTGCTTTCTTGTTATCCATTGCATTGTAACCAAAGCTTTTGTGGGAGATCGTTTAAAACTCAGCTGAATGGGTTTTCTACAAAGTCTGCTTTCAACATTTGTCTGTTTTTCTTCTTGAACATGACAGCGGCATATTGTGTTATTCTCATTTACTGTCTCTATCGGTGACCCAAAGTGAGAGTCCTTGGCTCAAACAGGATGTCATTTCAAAAGACACAACTACTGCTTTGATCGCTGCTTTGATTTCCATGGTCGTTCAAGGGTTTTTAACTGTGCTCGGAAATCATTTAAGGCCACACTGCTGTGTCGCCAGGGCGTTGTAAACTAAATGTGATTGGATGTGACTTCACGGAGACACATGTGTTGCATTGAATGTCCATGGGATGTTCAAAGTGCGCTAAACGGACGTCATTACGAGCATGAAAAGGAAAACATCACTTATTTATCCTAATTGTATTTGAGCGTGAACAACTGTCAGCTGCTCTCTGCGGCCTTTGTTCAGCGACGTGTGATCCGCTCTGACTGAACGTCACCTCAGGCCGAGCAGGGACTCACTCAAGCATGACTCCTCTGGGCCGCAAGGCAGCTGTGTGTGTGTGTGTGTGTGTGTGTGTGTGTGTGTGTGTGTGTGTGTGTGTGTGTGTGTGTGTGTGTGTGTGTGTGTGTGTGTGTGTGTGTGTGTGTGTGTGTGTGTGTGTGTGTGTGTGTGTGTGTGTGTGTGTGTGTGTGTGTGTGTGTGTGTGTGTGTGTGTGTGTGTGTGTGTGAAATCTCTATTACCAAAACATGACTGCGATTCAACCTGCATTCACTTCATAAAAGCTGTTCTGCTCGTCGCTTTAGCACTTGTTGTATTTGTCCTGTCTCATCAGCAAGACCTAAGTAGAAAGAGTGCTTGTTGGGGTTATCCCTCTCCCGGAGTGTGTTGTATCGGTGGTGTTGGTGCATGTGAAGGCTAACATCCCGGTGTGTTTGTCTCCCACACACTCTTAAATGAGAATAATGTGTCCCCTTATCATTTAGGCTGATTTATTTCTCAGAGTTCCGATTTGTCTTTTACATTTAGGACTACAATTCTTTTAAATGTAAAAGTAGTTCTTCCTTGTCTTGTAAAGCTGCACACAGTTGGGTCCACAGGTGGTCTCTGGGCGAAGTGTAAAACAAGGATTGCAGATTACAACATCTGTCGGTATCTTTTATGCAGCTCAGTCCTAATTTGTCTGGAACATGACATGTAGTCTTTAATACCCCGAGCTCTACTCCCCACAGCCCAGAGTTTGAAATGACCCCCTCTGTTGTAGCAGCGTCGGGGGGGTCGGGGTAGGTTTTCTCACTCTCTGATTAATCAAGAGCAGACCGAGGCCCCGAGGCAAGGCTGGGGCCGTCTGACGCCTCGCTCTGCTGTGAAATAATCCTCGTCCCGGCGGCATCGTCATCGCAGTGTGAACTCGGCTTCATGTCACGTGGCCCTCGAAGAGAAGCCGTCGAGATAATTGACGTTACAAGAAACTTGCATGTCGTGTTGTGTGTTTGCAAAGAGGGAAAAACGTAACGTGGTGGGGTTTTGAAAGGTTTGGAGACGCACTTCACACATGCAGACAGTACGACCTCTGATACATGTCTACCTTATTTATGAAGGCCACTTAATTGACTTCCTAACCATCTGTTATTTCACAACAACATGACTAATCCTTACGAAAGCCAAAGGAACATTGGAGAAGACACAAGAATAAATCAAGGCCACACGTTTCCATTTGTGCAGACAAGATGTATGTTTGCGCAGAGAACCGGCATAACAGACCCGCCTTCTCACAAAGTCACCGTGCACTTTTTGCGGGACTTCCAATTGACACGTCAAAAAGTCGATAACATCTCGTAACCACAAATGACTTCATCCGAGCTTTGATATTTTGTATTTCTCTCTCCCGGGGTCGGTAGAAATCTCATCCAACTGTCAGAAGTTTGACATCTTTTTCGAATGAAACCTCAACTGGAAGTAATATTCAAATATGTACTTATCGTTCTGGATATTTGTGTGTGTCACAAGCAACACAGACGAGCAACATGTCCGCAGTCTGGAAGTTGTCCTTTGTCATTTTCGTTCTTTTATATTCTCACTAAAACATCAGCTGTGCTTCACCTTCTTCTCTTCCACACGTTTCAGATCATCCTGCACTCCATGCACAAGTATCAGCCTCGTGTGCATGTGATCAGGAAGGACTTCAGCAGCGAGCTGTCTCAGAACAAGCCGGTGCCGAGCGGCGAGGGAGTGAAGACCTTCAGCTTCCCCGAGACCGTGTTCACCACCGTCACCGCCTACCAGAACCAACAGGTGAGCAACTTACATCTCATCCAGTGAAAGGAAGCCACCCCACAAAACGTACATCTTGCAATCTCAAACAATAATAACAATTCTGTGTTCTTTGCAAAACAATTGTATTCATGCAACTCCGCCTGCAAAAACGGTTGAAGAATATTTGCAATTGCGTCCGTCACCCCAGCATTCTGTGTACACATGTTAACATTTAGGATCACTTTGATAAGCCAAAGTCAAAACAAAGAGACCCTCAACAAACAACAACATTTTTAACACACACAGTTGAACTACTTTGGTCATGGCCTTGTCTCCAAAGAACGAGTCCCCTTTTGAAGGAGGCGTGTTCAAATTGATCAAAATGCAATAAAGTTTGCTTTTATTACTAAATCTTTGCATTTGAATGATTAGACTCATTCTCAGTACGACATGGCCTTAAAGGAACTTCCCAAGTTTAGGAGACACATAGTATTGTGGAAAAGCACAGAAATGTTGAAAAGCCACGTTAAGCTCAAATAATCACAAACATCTCCTTTCCACATTCTTCTTGTTCGCAGATCACCAGACTAAAGATCGACCGCAACCCGTTTGCCAAAGGATTCAGAGACTCAGGCCGAAACAGGTACGTCGTCACGCATCTGTAAACCAAACCTCTATATCGTTTTAATGTTGCTACATAAAAGGACTATTATCTGTTTTGATCTGTGTGACCTTTAATGTGGAACTAATGGTCTGAATATAAATAATAATGTATTTTATTTCTATAGTGCTTTTCTTGAACCCAAAGAGGCTTTGAATATATATATACATATTTTAAATATAGCACTTACTTACTACATGTTGCTCCGTATAAAAACAGCTGCTTTGTCTGATGCCAAGAAAGAAAGTCTCCAGATCTGCAGCCCAGACAGACGGAGACACTTCTCCTCTTAACTCTCGTTACTTCTGTTACACATGTACTCTGTAACAACATGGTGTATCTGCCGGGGAGCAGTGTAGGGAACGGTGCCTTGCTCAGGGACACCTCGGTAGCACTTGGTCTTGCCGGGACGTGAACTGGTGACCTTCCAGTTGCCAAGCCAAGTCCCGATGGACTTTGCCACCACCGAGTCTCATTCCTCTCATGAAATGTGCATCGAGGAAAAGGCAGAACGTCTTAATTAATCCGATAAGAGTCCCATTTCACCTGTTAATGGTTGTTTTAGCACAACATGCGGCAGATTCCATGCTAATTAGTTTGAATAATAATGTGCTTTGTTGTGTGTGGTGCATACATACAACTCATTAAGAGCAGAGACAATGTAAAAAAAAAAAAGGACAAAAAATAGGACTATTATTTAAACTATTATGAAATAAATCTGTGCAAAATGTATTTTCATTTGCAAAAAGTTACAGGTGACAATTTATTTTTGGACAATTTAACAGTGTGCAGATGTCCTTTACGGTACAGTTACAGTAGCACCTCAGCGATATCGGGGAGCCTTTTTCTCAACGCTTAATTACATGAAACCACATTGAGTATTTGGATATTTAGGATGAAACACACCCATTCAAATTCAAAACAATACTCGCATGTCAGCATCCAAAGCAGCGTCATATTTATTCAGCAGCCACAGATCTAGACATATTTCGACCTGTGCATTACAAGTCCCCGCTAACACGGTTATCCACACCCTGTCTGAGCAGTGAGCCATTCTGCATACATCACCATCAGACTCAAACAGGAAATATTTGATATCTGAGCACTCCACTTCCTGTCCGACATCATAACGCCTGGAAGTAACACACACACACACACACACCCACAGAGAGAGCGCTCCTATTGGACTCTCTGCCTTCTCTCCTTCCTCTCTTAATTCGTCTTTCTTTCCCTCCGTCTCCGAATGATCATATATAACATTTGCGGAGGAAGGAGAGTGAGGGGGGGGGGGGGGTGCACATGAAAGCAGCGCCCTCCATCTGGTCTGCATTATTGGCACACAGATATTTGAGACATCTTTGTTCGTTTCCCAACAATAGACTGTTTGATTTATGAACTGGCATTAGTATTTCATTGCAGAAAAGCTACAGATGAAAAGATAACGGGGGATGAGATATTCTCCTGGAGGGGGAGACAATTAATTTCTACTCGCGTACGGCTCGGGGTGCCTTCGCGTCAGCCATGTTGTTTTGTTCGGGTTTAATACCAGCTTTCGAGACTTTACAGTGAAAACTCAGTGTCACCTTAAAAGGCCTTTCGCGTTTCTTCATCTTTGATCATTCCTGAATATTGTTAGTGAGCTGCAGCTCTGACCCCTGACCCCTGACCCCGACACTGCTGCTGATCATTATGGTGATTTAGGAGTTTAATAAGATCACGTACAGTAAGAGACGTAGCAGTTTGGGTGCACCACTGTTAATGTCAAGGTATTAGTAACAGCCGTTATGTTGAGCAATTATAAACTGATAGAGTACGTGTGTGAATATTAATATATGTGATCACACAGAAGCCAAGACCAAGCTGCGACTAAAGCTTAGTTTAATTAGGAAACTAATGTTATCCTTTAAAATCTGCTTTTGTTCCAGAAATTGCAGGCGTAAAAACCAATAGTCTATTTCCTACATTTATATTCCTTTTGAAGAACTTAAAAAGATATATAAAACGTTTTCCATCCCGTCAGACAGCATCACATTCACTCTGAATTAGCATATCCATTGAGGTATTTAAAGCCATGACTTTTTGGCCGCAGTTTTCAGATCAGATTTTTGTATTTCCTGGAGTGCGCCAACATATCTGTCATGTTTGGAAATCTTTGGCTGCCTTGGTTTGGCTTGTTTAAATGATCCTGATTACAATGAAGCTGAATCGTATGACAAAGGTTCATCACAAAGAGAATATATCACTCGACAAAAGTGAGCTCAGAGAAGCAGATAGTCATTCTGATGGAGAACAAATAGTTGCAATTAAAACATCTAACTAGTGCAATTATCTTAAATGTTGTGTACAAAAATATTCAGTTGACTTCAGTATTCTGTCGTGAAGACTCTGCATTTACCTAATCCAATAAATAATGAAGCACTACATTTTCAGGTTGAATTCACCTAAGGAAAATGCCGGTTAATAACCATTTATCCATTTATTCATGATTTTTATCTCATTATTTCTGAGGAAATGTAAGATAATTAATAAAAATGTTCACCCTAAAGTAAAACAACTGTCTTGACTGACCTTTCTGCCGTCAATTGAGCCAGAATGCAAACGTTAAAACAGCCGCGACACCTTTTCTGCCACACGTCTGTTACACATAACTCAGTTTATACTAGTTTAGGAAATGACTTTATTAACAGACCTCCAGAAAGCACGCCTGAAAACACAGCCCCGTCTCTGGATTAAGAGCGTCTGCAGCCTGTGGAGCGTTACCGACGAGGTCCACGTTAAGGGGGCAATTCAGAGTGAATGCAAAGGGCAAACCGGCACCCATAATCCCTGGATTAAGCAGCAGCTTGTTTTCCCTTTCCTGACTCTGCTAACAGCTTCTTAATATAGATCCCCCCCCGCTCCGTTATGGTGCAGTCTGGTGACCGGGCTTTATGGCCTGCAGCGGAGGGATACAGCTCATTTGTTGTGTTTTGGTCCCGCTGTGTGTGTGTGTGTGTGTGTGTGTGTGTGTGTGTGTGTGTGTGTGTGTGAATGCAGTGATGGCGATTAGCATGGCACACTAACGAGCTGCCACGGCCCTGAAATAACACGGTGAGAAGTGACGGGGCCGAGCGGCCTGCAGGGAAGTAAATCAGGCAGGAAGGAGAACCGTGTACAGATTCAAGATGAAACGTCACCCAGATTTATGTGCACACTTAAAACCTGCTCCTTTTTAATGGCTCCAGTTTCCTCAGAGCAGGACTCCAGTTTCTCTCTCTCACACACACACACACACACACACACACACACACACACACACACACACACACACACACACACACACACACACACACACACACACACACACACACACACACACACACACACACTTATCTTGTGATGATACAGGTCCTGATTGAAGGCAACATTTGACATTAAATAAGAGGTAAAGCATCAAAATGAAAATCTATATATCTCTACGGAATGAAATGTGAGAAAAAAATTGGTTTTATTTAATGTTACGGTTTTCAGGAAAATAATCAGATTGTGCTGGGTTAGAAAAAAGAATATGGTGATTATTAAAACAAATGCTACGAATAGCAGTTATCCTTTGGTGACAGGCGAGGTTTTGGAACAACTCATAATTTCCCGTCTACCAAAACATCAACAATGAAACCTTCTTTCTCTGTTCCTGCCATCTGGTCCACACACACACACACACACGCACGCACACACACACACACACACACACACACACACACACACACACACACACACACACACACACACACACACACGCAGATATCATAACTGTCCCATTTCCCTTTTCTTTTGATACCCTTAAATATCTCTCTCTGCTCGTCTCGTTGTCAGGACCGGCCTGGAGGCGATCATGGAGACCTACGCTTTCTGGAGACCTCCTGTGAGGACCCTCACGTTTGAAGACTTCACCAACATGCAGAAACAGCAAGGTGTGTGATTAAAACATGTGCTCATACGATAACAAATCGACAACCTCCAAATTCCTCCTCAGTCTTTTCTTTCTACTTATTTTATATTAAGTTGTTTTTTTTAAGGAGATTTTGTGCAGAATAGTAAAAGACAGATTTCTTACCAAAACAAGAGCCTGGTCTCTAGGGCCCTTTCTCATTTCTCTAACTCCCCTCCTCGACTCCTACCCTCCAGACTTAGTCCCGCCCACAGGAGATGCGAGCCGAGGAGAGAGGAGGGGAGCCTAGGAGAGAGGAGGGGAGGCAGCAGGCGGTTAGAGAAATGAGAACTTCTCTCCTCTGAGCGGTCATTTTAAAGAGACGTCCATTAATGATGACAGGAGGCACAGCAGCCTCTGTCTGATGGACAGATGTGTTCATGATGACTTATATATTTACTTTGATTCATTCACAGTGCGGTATAATGAGACAATAACAGGCTACAGATGCGGACACACACACACACATATATATATATGTATATATTTATATACATGTATATACAATTTCAGAATCACACAGAGCACTCTCATAACGTAACACTATCAGAGACTGGATATATCCCCCCCCCCCCTCCTCTCTTGTCGCTACAATGAGGGAAATTAATTACGGGCCAAAAGTTGTATTTACAAGTATTACAAGTAAGCAGAGGACACCAAACCAACTGAGACCTGTCTGTCCGCTGCATCTACGCACACACTGTACCACACACACGCACGCACAGCTAACAGCCGTTGTGTATTTTATTATGTGAAGCACTAAATAGTTTTAGAAACATATGGACTCTTTGTTTGTAGATATCTACTAAACTACAGCTAATAAAGAGAGTAGGCCTGTTATACTGAGTGATATATTATACACACTGCTCTGTTTCTGCACGGACCTCACAGCTGTTCTCTCTGGAAACATCGCGTCGCGATGAGAGCAGTTAATAAAATAATATCCAGGGGATGCATGCAGAGCTGTCATTGGCTGAGATAAGTCCGGCCGTGCGTCACGACTCTTTGAAACATCTCTGCATCCACGAAGGAGCCGTGGAGGACCGTGGAGGACCCATCAGTGTCTCCTCGGTTAGAGCTCCTCCAGAGAGCCTCCTCGACGCTCGGTCCTCGGTCCTCGAAGTGCATTTAGAGAAATGAGATGTCCTTCAAAATGGCGTGCTGAAATTCATTTCCGGGTCACTACCGGAGGACCGAGGAGTCGAGGAGGGGGATTTGATGAAATGAGAAAGGGCCTCAGTCTCCACGTGAATAACTGATCCCAGATATGCTAGGCACATTGCTAAAAACTCCTGTTAGAGTTGTACATATATATTATGTGAATAAACCATCTGCATGACACATTCGAGCCCCCATTACATCAGCGTATTACCCTTTAAATAACTCATACGGGAGAATACTAAAACAGTTTACAAAACCCACATTATTTCACGGATTTAAATCTATTCCAGTGTTGTGGATTAAAGAGAAACTAAGCTATTCTTCGTTTTAATGTGATCTGAATTCTTGGCGACCACTTTAAGCACAGCTGTGGTGTACCACGATACTCACTGCTGCCATTAAGGCTTTATACCCCTTACAGATGTGACTGTGTTGGCACAACACAATGGATGGTTATTCTTGTGATCCATTACAACAACAACAATTATTGCAATTCACTTAAATATGGTATCATTTGTTCCTAATTAAGCAACATAGTGTTTTGAAGTTTATAACAAGGTAAAGTTATTTCACATTGTATATGTAATGGCTAGCGGTAATTGGAGCACACTGTCCCAACCTGAACTCTTTCCCTGCATACATCACACACACCACATCAGCTATGGCTGTCCTTCGTTTGAGCTTGGCCATACGCTGCTGCTCTGGCAGGTCTGCAGGCGTCTGCTGAACTTTTCACATCACGCGCGGCTTTTGAAAATCAAATCGTTAAAGAAACCCCGGGGCTCTTGGACGACTCCGCGACACGAGTCACCGTCAGCAGGGGCCAGCACAGGGTCTTAGTCATGGCTCGTGTCAAGGCCCGCGCCACTTTTTAAGTTTCCTCACAGACCCTCTCTCGGTCAACATGACGCGATGCTCCGTATTGTGTCTGAGCAGAGGGACATGTATGTGTTCTCATTAAACTCCTCCCAAGTGGCTAGGATGTAATCAAAGTCCTCGCACCGCCAGTGAACCCTGCGTCACAGTATGTGGACGCGTGTCTTTGCCCTTATGGCACAGCACTCTTTTCCCTTCGAGTAATCAACTACTCCCCCTCGGCATTGAAGCACCTCGAGCCTTTTCACCAGAGGAAAACATGACATCACCAAGCTGCAGTCCTCTCTTCCCTCCTCATACGTCTCCCCCTTTTTCTTTTATTTCTCTCCCTTCCCACAAGCCCCCTCCCTCATCTTCTGCAGCGATATTATCGAAGGCATATGGTGCAAAATCAGAACCCAAGCCAAGCGAGTCCTGGATTATTTAGTTATGCCTCCTCCTCATTCCGGGTTCAAACCGAATTTCTTCAACAGCGAGATGAACGCCGGCCAAATGCTCATTAATAGAGAAATATGTGATTGATATCCCACAGCTATCATTTCGCTCTGAGAGGGCTAGCCTTACTGGATACACTGTGTGCCAGCCCCCTTCAGCTGAATCACTACAGAACATGTCCAAGCTCTTAAGAGTCCGCCACTTTTTATTAAAGAAAGGACCTGCGGCTCTGTTGACCAGACATGGTCAAACTGAAGCCATGTTTTCTCCACATACACGTATGGCATGATTCAATCCATGATCTCTCCAAACTCTCAAGGTCCTGCAATTAGGCTCAAGTTAGGAGTTTGAGTTGTTCAAGTGGAACAACAAGGTTATATTTGTAATGTAGCTTCATCCGAGCCAGTGCATGTGCGCCACTTGGAAATGCTCCCATTGACGACACACACTCAAACGTACAGATACACACAGATACACACAGATACACACAGATACACACAGATACAGATACACACAGATACAGATACACACAGATACACACAGATACAGATACACACAGATACAGATACACACAGATACACACAGATACACACAGATACAGATACACACAGATACAGATACACACAGATACAGATACACACAGATACAGATACACACAGATACAGATACACACAGATACACACAGATACACACAGATACACACAGATACACACAGATACAGATACACACAGATACACACAGATACACACAGATACAGATACACACAGATACAGATACACACAGATACACACAGATACACACAGATACAGATACACACAGATACACACAGATACACACAGATACACACAGATACACACAGATACAGATACACACAGATACACACAGATACACACAGATACAGATACACACAGATACAGATACACACAGATACACACAGATACACACAGATACACACAGATACACACAGATACACACAGATACACACAGATACAGATACACACAGATACAGATACACACAGATACACACAGATACAGATACACACAGATACAGATACACACAGATACACACAGATACACACAGATACACACAGATACACACAGATACAGATACACACAGATACACACAGATACACACAGATACAGATACACACAGATACACACAGATACAGATACACACAGATACACACAGATACAGATACACACAGATACAGATACACACAGATACACACAGATACAGATACACACAGATACACACAGATACAGATACACACAGATACAGATACACACAGATACAGATAGATACAGATACACACAGATACAGATACACACAGATACACATACACACAGATACACACAGATACACACAGATACAGATACACACAGATACACACAGATACAGATACACACAGATACAGATACACACAGATACACACAGATACAGATACACACAGATACACACAGATACAGATACACACAGATACACACAGATACAGATACACACAGATACACACAGATACAGATACACACAGATACACACAGATACAGATACACACAGATACAGATACACACAGATACACAGATACACATACACAGATACACACAGATACAGATACACACAGATACAGATACACACAGATACAGATACACACAGATACAGATACACACAGATACAGATACACACAGATACAGATACACACAGATACAGATACAGATACACACAGGTACAGATACACACAGATACACACAGATACAGATACAGATACACACAGGTACAGATACACACAGATACACACAGATACACACAGATACACACAGATACAGATACACACAGATACACACAGATACAGATACACACAGGTACACAGATACACACAGATACAGATACACACAGATACACACAGATACAGATACACACAGATACACACAGATACAGATACACACAGCTACAGATACACACAGATACACACAGATACAGATACACACTAAATGATGAAGAATCTGGTTAAAACTTACCTTGGTTCATTTTGTGGACATACAATAGTACATTTAGAAACTAATTCGGTCTTGAAGGCAACAACATTTTCTAAGATATTGGATGAGGTAATACGACAATAACAAAACGATCAAAGAGAAGATCCGATCTTAAAATTAGAAAGTGCTCTGAAAACATTGAATTCAGTCTTAAATAGACATGAACCACAACACGTGAAATCCATGTCTCCAGCTCTGCCTATCGGGGAGAGGATGTGGAGGTCTGGCTCTGAGAGGCTGACTCTAATTCCTCTCCACAGGGAAATCGTTTGTTTCTTGATCTCCTCCACAGGGAGGTCAGAGGCCGGAGGGGATTCATGTCACTTTCCATCATATCAAAAAAAAAATTATTCTATGTAGAATAAATAAAGCTGTTGTACGATAAAATAAACATGTTCACATGCTCCAGTTTTTTATGGTTGATTTTCAAATAACTGAGTAATTTGATGTACAACCTTAAAATCCTTCCAACTAGATTTTAGTATTTAAAGTGTATACAGTAAGTAACCCTCTACAATGAAACATGTTCATAATTAATGTTATTAACTGTTCAATCCGAAGATGAAACAAACCCCGAACTATAATAATAATAGATTTAATTTGTTAGCGCTTTTACAGGTGCTCAAAGACGCTTTACAGATATAGTGAAGGGAATAAATAAATAATAAATAAATATATAGTTAAAGTTAAAGTCAAATAATACAAAAACAATCACACATTAAAAGCCAGATTGAAGAGGTGAGTTTTTTGAAGGTGGTGAGGTCAGTGCAGTCAATAGAAGTGCCTTTTGGATTCTCCAATTATAATCTTTATGGAAACCTGTAGATGTTGTTTTCTTTGTATGTGCTCTTCTGCTATATGCCGCTGTGTTCACTCTCTGTATCTGTGGTTTCCAGGTGGAAGTACAGGCACCTCTCCCACCACCTCCAGCACAGGAACCCCCTCCCCCTCTGGTGCGGCTCACCTCCTGTCTCCCTCCTGTTCCCCTCCCACCTTCCACCTGGCCCCCAACACCTTCAATGTGGGCTGCAGGGAGAGTCAGCTCTGCAACCTGGGCCTGTCCGAGTACCCGGCCTGCGCTCGCAGCAACATGGCCGCCCTGCAGGGCTATGGCGGCCTGGCCGACAGCTCCTACGGACGCCTCCAGGCTGCAGGGGGCGCTGTGGCCTCGGGGCAGCCTTCTGAATCCTTCCTGCCGCAGAGGACTTCCTCCCTGATCGCTGCTGGCATGCAGGGCGGCCCACACGCCTCCCTGAGCGGCGGTGGTGGCGGCGGCTCTGGAGGAAAGATGGATGCCTATGGCGGTCAGTTGGGCTCCTTCCCGGCCTCGCAGCTCCAGTACGTGATGCAGGCCGGAGGAGGCTCAGGCTCCGCCCCTTCCTCCTCATCAGGATCCTCCCCTTCCCCCCACATGTTCAGCGGGGGCCACCACCACGTGCAGCAGGGCTCCTACAACGCGTTCTCCCTGCACAACCCTTACAACCTGTACGGATACAACTTCCCCACCTCCCCTCGCCTGGCTGCCAGCCCCGAGAAGCCTCAGGGAGGTTTGCTCTGCTCCTCGTCTTCAGCCGGGGCCTTCGCCGAGCGCCAGTACCTGTCCAACGGGAGCATGGACACTATGCACATGATCGGCAACAACAGCGGCGGCCAGCAGGGCGGCAGCTCCTGCGATGGACGTCAGTATGGCTCCTCCTCTCAGATGTCCATGCACATGGTGTAGAAGCTTGGATTGAACCTCACAGTCCTCCATGTTTCTAAAGTCTTTCAGCTGGAAAGCTATAAACCCGGCGTGGTGTTGATGTTGGACCGGTGTTTTTACATGAAGCGCTTATGTACTGAGGTACGAAACAAGCCTTTCAGAAAAGGACATCATTTGTTTTTAAAGACACTCCACAACATACAAAGCATTATAGAGGGAGTCAAAACTATTATTTAATTATCTTTGTATTATGAAGTGAAGATAGAGACAGCAACCTGACTCTCTTGCTCTTACCGACAAGAGAGAAACAACCAAACTCAGATTGTGATACAGAAGGGGCCCGCATGCTCCAGTTCAGAAGGGATTATCAGTTGTGAAGCTGTTACAGTGCAATAGTAGCAACGCTCTTTTCAAGGGACACTCTTGGGACTCGAAGGCCTTACAGTCAAGACATTTTGCAACCAAAGAATCTTCACTGCGATCCAGGAGTTTTGTCTTCACGCAGCACTTGTGCCAAATGGTCTGGAGGTCAGTGGTCTGCCACCATGGTCTGAAGTGTGGCTGAAAGGAAAGGGACAACTGGACAAGATCTCTGCAGGACTCACTGCTCCACACAGGATGAAGTATGTGTGGAAACACGTGGACTTCATCAACCCCTTACCCTCATAGACTGGAATGGCTTCACTATTTTTGAGTGGATTATGTTTTTTAGCATATATATAAGATGGCGAATGCAATCAATAACATAAGCTTAAAAGTTGTTGTGTGAAAAAGTTATTAAAGAAGCAATAGCCGACGGAGAAATTAAAGTATGTTTTGGTGTGTTGTAGAGATATGTATTTAAGTGCTGAGCAATATAACACTTTTACCGGCCAATCTGTTTTAAAATGTGTGAAGAAAAGGGAAATGGCAAAGTAATTCTTTTTTTTGAGGCATTTAAAAAAAAAAAATGTAAATACAGGTGCCAAGCACGTGACAAGCTCAATAAACGTTTCAATTCATGAACATGGTTTTGATTTATTTTTCCCTCGTCAGCAGCAGATTTTCAAAGTTAACTTGATGTAGTCTGTAACTGCAGAAATGAAGAACAGTGTTTTCTGAAAACTCAGGAACAAAAGTCGCTCATAAAAAATAATTGAAAGCACATTAGCACAACAAATTACAAAGTTTACTTTAAGTGCTATAATAACAAATGATACCTTAACGTGGTTTTTGTTAAACAGGTATTTACCAATGAATTATTGGAAATTACTGTTAAATTATTTTTTATAACGGTTTAAAAGATTTGAACCGTGGAGCGTCCACACAGCAGCGTGCGTTGACGCTTGGAGGTGGGCGTGTCTGACGCTTGGGGATTTTTTGCGACCAACAACCAATCACATGAATCTCCCGCCCCCGACATACAAAGCAATAGCAATGTTAAAACGAAGTAAACTGGATATAAAATCCACAAACACGCGAAAACCTACCAGTTTCACCCACTGTCTCTGCCTCCTCCCTCCATGCCTCGCTCCTCCGGTTTGTATCCCGGTAGGTGAACAGAGACTGATCAAACAGCACCGGGTGATTCACTTCCGCTGTAATGCATTTTCCCTCCATTTTTTGGAATATGAGGAAATGACCTGCGTACTCTCTCCCAGCATACACGCTGTTTGATTGGCTAGCGCTTGTACTGGCAGATTTGCATAAACAGGATTTCATTGGCTGACGCTTCCGTCGAGGCGTCAAAAGTTGAACATTGCTCAACTTTTGAAGCCAGCAACGCTCCACGTCGCTTCCCAAAATGCAGTTCGGCTAAAAGGGACGTCACCCCATTCAAAGTCAATGGGCAGAAGCGTTGGAAGCTTCAATGCACGCCGCCGTGTGGACGGGCCGTCAGTCAGAGCCTCGAGGCTACATACAATGAATGACATGATTATTAATCACATACGAGCTTATAGTATAAAACACACGCACACATCTGCCCTGCACCACATCACAGGCTCCAGCTTCAAACGCTGATGCAATGCATCCACCATGCACCGAACTGGAGGGAAAAGACCCACAAAAACACACATTGTATCCCTGCTGGTTCTGTTTACTATAAGAATGAAGAATAAAGCTCTGGTGCCAAATGCACTCAGATGCACTGCTGTAGCACTCACATACATATGGCACCTGTTTTCAGAGACAGAGAAAATCACCTTGAAATAATCATTTGAAGAGGAAAAACAGTATTTAGGATCATTCCTACTCCGGCTTCGTGGTTACACAGCTCAGACTCTAGGGAACTACCCAGGGGCCAATCAGCGTCCATTACACGGATGTCTTCTGAACGGCTCTCCCCAATCACTTCCTATCATGCGTACAGCTCCAGCCATGAAATATCATATCTGAACTATCAGAAAAGGAAGGGGGTGCACGGCCGTGGAGACAGCGACCCAGGATTGGAAACACCTGTTTTTCCAAGCATGACTTAAAATAATGAGGGGGGCGATGCACCGGAGAGCAGCGCATGATTTCACGATTTGGCTCCACTCCATCTATCTGCGCATTATTTCCAATAATTATTCATGTTATTTGCCTGATATACACCCCGTCTCTTGTTCCAGCAGCATGCCCCCCCCCCCCCCCCCCCCCCAACTTTCCCCGCAGACTTACCTCAGGGCCTGTTAAATTAGGAGATGTATTTGTAAAAAGAAGCAGTGCATGGGTGCAGAGAATTATATAATGCACAGCAGGTCTGTTTTTATACCGTAAACTATCAATCAGGTCCTTAAGTGGAAAAGAATGGCCGAACTCGAGTAACAGCCACTCTCCGCCTTTCATCGTGGCGTCTTTCATTAGAAACAAAATATGCAAACGATCACTTTGATTGATTAATGGCAGAGTGTGTCCGGCCTTGCCGTAAAACATGAAACTGGAACAATTGGAGATACAAGACGGGGTATTTTAACGAGATCCTCTGACAGAGATGAGAGGGATCTGGTGCCTAATCTGCTGCTTTGAGCCAAGTTTGAGTGACAGCAGGCTGACTGGAGGGTATCCCGTAATCCCCTCCTGTCTCAGCCATTGATCTTTCCCTTCCAACACATTTCAGACATTTTTACAATCTCAGAATCACTCTGGGGATTTTTACTGGATGCAAGTCCGGCCAAGGGAAGTCAGTGGCCATGTGCAAGAGAAGGGGAACACTTGGTTTAATTTCTCAAACCGAGGGTCTGGTTTTTATACGACACAGTGTGAGTTTATATCCCACAATCCAATCAAACATTCCTGGTAAACTATTGCCCTCTTGTGTTTATTTTTCTGCTTTGCTTGGGATATCTTGACTCGCCTCGTCTTCACTGTGAATTATTGCTGACAGGAGACGTGGACCCACTTTCTGAGGTGTGACAGTCGGTGTGTATTGAAGCACTAAATCACTGTTCTTTCACAAAGGGCTTTCACATACCTCCAGCCGCCTCACGCCAGTCTTTTTTTCTCTCCCCTCCTTGAAGGAACATCTTGAAAGTATTTTAGGATTGATAAAGTCATGATACAGATGTCAAGTTTAAACAAAGAAACATACAGGCTGTGGTGATGTGGCCAATGTTTTTATTGTCACAGAAGTACAGATCTCTGAAGGCAAGTACTTTCTGAAGCGTGATGGCTCAGAAATGAACCCTAAGGACTACAACAGAATAATGACCCTTCGCTCTGTGAGGTTATTCTTTTTTATATGTAGGCTACAGCACTTTGGCTCGACCAAAAATCGTTTAAAAATGTGCTATATAAATCAAACTTGATTTGATTTGTGTGCTGCATGTGACACAGTTGAACATGAAATGAAAGTTGGCTGAAGATAGGAAAACCCTCAAATGAAACAGTTCAAATGTTGCAAATCAGTCTGTGGTATGATTGTTATAGACGAGTTCAAAATGTCAGAATCATAATATGAGTAAAAGACCACAAGAAGACAGTCAGGCTGATGTTAAATATTAAACATCATTGTGTTACATTACATTACATTGCATGTATTCTGCATTAGTAAATCTAAAGTGTTTGAGGTAAAGATTGAAGAAAAATTATTCTGTAAAAGCAATAATGAAAATCATAAAAGAATGTCTTCTCTTCCTCTAGTTTAACAGCTGGTCACTGTTTCATTTTTCTCTTACGATGTAAATACCAAACAAACGTACTTAACCAGAAAATCTTCCTTAAAACGTACTTAATTTACATGGGAACATGCACGCATCATTGCAGACAAAACATTTCATACCAAAAAAGAGATACAACTTGTTCTTCTCTATATGCAGTTAGTTGTCCTTATTTTATCTATGGGTGGAAGACAGACATCACCCCCACCCTTAAATCACTGGCTCCCCGTGGAACTGAGGATCGAATTCAAGGTCTCCGTCCTCACCCACCAGTGTGTCCATGGAACTGCCCCCCCCCTACCTCAAGGAACTCCTCACCCCCAATACCTCCTTGCGGACCACACCCGCTCCAGCAACTCCAACCTCCTCAGACCCCACAGGACC
Organism: Pseudochaenichthys georgianus; assembly: GCF_902827115.2. NCBI lineage: Eukaryota > Metazoa > Chordata > Actinopteri > Perciformes > Channichthyidae > Pseudochaenichthys > Pseudochaenichthys georgianus. The sequence continues at coordinate 35,406,109 of NC_047523.1, read as the reverse complement.
AAGCTCCGTACTATGGGGGACCGGGCCTTCTGCTCGGCTGTGGAATGCTCTCCCCGACCATCCGAGCACCACAGACGTGGAAACTTTTAAAAAAGGCCTCAAAACCCATCTATTCAATAGAGCCTTTCCCTAGACCTTTTATTTATTACCACCCTTTTATTTTATTTTATTTGTATTGTTTGTTTTTTATTGCTTTTTATTCATTCTGTTCATGCTCACTGCTTGTCGCACTTCGGGGATGAAGTCAAATATGAAGTGCTTTATAAATGAAACCCATTATTATTATTAGACAGTCAAGGAAAAGTACATTGAGAACAGATTTAAAATGCACAGATGAGTGCAAGATCAGGAAGGTTCCCTGTAAAAAGGAAGTCCCATTTATAGCAACACAGAGAAAACAGAAACATGAGCCTGCACCTACAAAAATAAATATCAGTTCTAGTGTAAGCTAGAATATTGTCATTGCATTATCCCGCCTTCACACAGCCCTTTCTGGTCCATAAACTGTACAATGATTGTGTTCATTTAAATCTGAATATTCAATGCAACATGTTTTTTGAAGTAAAAACAAACAAAATCAAAAACAAAACACTGGTTTTAGAAACCTTGGTATTCAGACTAGAAATTACAATATTCTTCCAAACATGTGTTTGTGATGATGAAGCCATCAGTGTTATTGGCAGAAGTTAATGAAGAGGCATACAGTTACAACCATGCCCTTACACTTAACCATAATTCTACCCATGCATGACAAATCAGAATCTCTATCTTCTAGTCAAGACAAACCCTTAAGATTATAATTTTCCAAAGGGAGGTTTGTTTAGCATGAAACACTAGAAATAACTAAAGGACAAGTTAAACAAGAAAGAGGAAAGAAAGGGAGGTGATAGCAAACTATTTCTGCTAAAAAGTTAGCAATGATTGAGAGTCAGACCTAAACATTTCAGATGTGTGTATCTCACGCTGCACTGTAACTTTTATTCTCTTTGCTTTTAAATGAGTGTTTTTAAATGTTGTTTTATCATATGTTTCTTAATGCTATTAATGTCTTTCATTGTTGTAAAGCACTTTGAATTGCCTTGTGTTGAAATATGCTATATAAATAAACTTGCCGTGATCTTATTTTATTTATTTTTTTAACTTAAACTTTGAATTAACCTATATCCACGCCTTTAACTGTCTAAAAGGCCTGCAGTTTTTTTCATCTCCAAAAAATGCTCCGGAGAAATATAAAACATACACATATTCTCACACTATCATAAAAGCAAAGCCGAAGCGATGGCATGCAGGTCAACAGGAAACAGTCCCGATGATTTTTCCTCTTCCGAAGGAGGGAAAAGAGATGTTTAAGATATGGTGGACCTGCACAGTCAGGTGGTTCTGATCAAACCCCGGGTTCAGGCTGTCCAATGGTGCCGTGCCTGCTGAGTACAAAGACGCCCCACTGGGAAGCCCTCGTGCCTAAATGAGAGAGGTCCGGTGCTGGATGGAGGTTTGCAGTCAGGCCCTCGGAGATCCAGCGGATTGTGTGACTGACCGTGACCGGGCTGGTGACCCGGATATTGAAACCCCCGTTAAGGGTGGATTTCAGAGTGTGAGAACTGGAGTGGTGGAGAAGGGTGTGAAGTAATGTTACTGAAATATAGCTGATGTTTATATTAGTCCACTTGCAAAAATAAAAAGCCATGTTGATGAATATATTAAGAAACACATAATTCATTAAGCATTAATGCCAAATATTCACTATTTCAAGCACTTCAGATTTGTAGTATTGACTGCTTTTCTTTGTTTTATATAAATACAAATGTGGGTAACTGTGATGAGCACATTGAAGGGGACTAAAATATGTTGTTCATGTTATTTTACAGAAGAAAGAAAAGGGCTGGTGTACTGCCACTACCAAGCAACAACCTCAGCACAATGGGTGCCAGGGTGTATATGCTGCACCCAATAACTAGGAACCCCTTCAAATCCACTTCCTGCACACTGAGACATTAACACATCTTAACCTGTTCTTAAAACGTGTACATCTAACTTATGTACTTATTTGCAACAACTGCATATTATTATATATTATAATTTCTGAGCTTAAGCTTAATTTGTTGTCTTATTGCTGATTTCCTTGATGTTTTATTACTGGTTCCTTTTCCTGAATGATTTTCTCAATTTAATTTGTATTTAATTTTATTTGAATAAATCCATACATTTTCACGCAAAACCGTAGTTTTGTTCACGTCGTCCTTTGATTGGCTGCTGAGAACTCACGTGTCAGAGAGAGACGTATGGTTGTTGATCGAGATGTTAGCTAGCAGCTACACGTTACCCTTAGCAAAGAGTATTGAAATAAGTTGCTTTATCTTGACGTGGTATGTAACGCGTAGCTAGCACCAGATGCTAACCACAACGATCTCCGGTACCAGTGCACGCTCTCTCTCTCTCGCTCGCTCGCGCACGCACACAAAATGGCTCGTGCCACACACACACAGAGCAGAGCTTGAATGAAACACAGAGAACCAGAAGTAGGCTACTTGTACTGTACTGTGGCATATTATTTTCGAATCATTCCTTTTTCAAATTATGAATTTCACACATAAAAAAAGTGCGTAGGAGGTGCTATGGCTATCCTGGGGAGAACCAGCTACCATGACAACCAAAGAACTGGACCTGGAGGATGCAAAAGACCCTTTATCTTCTAACCGGTGAGTACATCTCTAAATTGACTTTTAGCTTCAAATTTAGGACAAAAGTGCGATTATTTGTGTATCTCGTTATGTTTAAGGTGAGAGTCAGCTCATGTCCAACCTACAGTATGTGTTTTTATGTTGACCATTGGCAATTTTAATAAGTCATGTGGGCGGTTGGTGGCGTCGGTCTGACCGAGTGTTGTAGTTGTAGTTCAGCACAGCCCATGTTATTGTCAGTGTGTAGTGATGGTTTGTTGTGTGCTGGCTTAAAGAGATGATGCTTGTCTTAATGATGTGAGCCTTATATTTTGTTTTGTGTTTCACAACACATGTTATTGTTCTTGTGTGGCTTCTGACTGAAAGAAAATGTGATTTTCTGTCAGTAACTCTGCATAGCAGTGTTCTGCACTTGTTTAATGTAAGTGGATTTACTGAGATCATTAATCAGAATCAGGTTTGTTGCCAAATAATTTTTCACATAAAAAGAATATGCTTTAGTCTTTGATGCATGCATTAACCTCAATAAACGGCAGACACAAACTACATTTTGAGTGTGTCTATCTCTGAGGTGCCTGCATGTGAGTAATGCATGGGCCTGATGTTGGACCTAACATAAGGAAGATGGGTGTGTGTGATGGCAGGGAATGGAGAGTGCTTTGTAGGTGACTGTTGGGTGAGGGGAGAGGGTAGAGGGTAGAGGGATACATCTGGTTGAGTTGTGCATACAGTGCAACAAGTGTCCCCAGGCCACTTCACAACGGCATTTCATCCTTCATCAAAGCTATTTACTCTGTGGCTCTGTGTGAACTCTTCAGTAGTAAACCGATCAACCTTTCTGTTCTGTAATACACAGAAGAACAACTGGCCAGTAAACATGAGCTGTTTAAAGCAAATACGACAATATAAAACATTTTGTATTTACAGATTCAGTGATATAAGTTTAAAAAAAACAATTGTATTATCCATTAACCTTGAGGTAATGACTTAAATACTTGATGGATGGAGATTTTAAACTTCTGAGTGGAGTAAAAAGATCATTGCTCTCTTAATAATACAGGTGCACACCTTCCAACAAGCATCTCACTTGAAACAGCTTTAACTTTAGTTTTTGTTGAGAGTTTTTGGCCCAGCTGCTCTGCAGCCTCCAGAAGGCATGTTTCAGATACTCTATCATGTGTCTGTCCTAAAAGAAACTAATGGAAAACTGAAATGATATACTTGGAGCAACTTCCAGGAAGGTGTAGTTTATTCACAGGCTGACACATGAAAGTTTAGACACGCCTGCCAGTATTTGAAAGTCGACTGAGTGAAACATTGTGTGATTGACAGCTCAGGCTGTCTGAACTGTCCCCACTAAGCTCCTGTCGCTGCTTCTTTAGGCGTTTTACATCAAAGCTTACCATTTGCAAGCACTATTGGCACCGTGGCCCAGGTCTGCCTGAATGAAAGAGTACAAAGGAGAACAAACCAGAGGTCAGCGGCATACATAAGAGGCCATCCCATAAAAACAACAACAACAACAAAACGAAGTGTGTGCTTGTAGCAGCGTGCCTCCCTTGCCCTTGTCAGGGCTTTTGAGGGGGCATTCAGAGTTTTCCATTCGCTACCCTCATTATTTTTACAGGAAGTTTGTTTAACGGTCAAAGTAGGGACGACGTGAACAACCAGGCACATTTTAAAATTGTAGGCCTAAATCCACCCGATAGATATTCTGGAAAATCCACCGCCCAACACATATGCGTTCTATAAATCACCTTTATAATGCTTGTCACATAAAATGTTACTACGACTGTAGGTTTGAGAGCGTGTCCGCTGTGTAAAGCTGGCCTGATTTCAGGACAGCCACGCAGCCCTCTGTCCCCCCCGCCACCATCAATCTATCTATGGGGCCCATACATGCCTGCTGGTGCGTGTCTGAATGCGAGTTTGAGAGTGGCAGCTGTGCTCTCTCATGGACCTCACCTGCACCAGCTGGGCAGATGCCAGGGACAGATTCGTGGACATTTCACGGTGACATTTCTGAAGCAGCCAGTGAGCAAAGTGTGTGACTTATTGCACTGATAAAACAACATTGTATTGTGGTATGGATAACGCAATTAAACAACGCGGAGTAATCCCTGGTAACAGGCCTGCTGAAAGCCGAATCACACCCGCTCTCATTGTACCGCTCAGCAACTTGGCTTGGTTTGCATCGCAACGTGTTTTGAGAATGGAAAACAGGAAGCCGGGGTCCTTTCTTTTCCCCTGGGGGAATTTGGAATCGTTGCACATTGTCAGCAAGCTCCTGAAACCGGGTGTCCAAAAAGTACACACTGATCAAATGCTTGAACTCCTCCAAGCTCTCTTTTAAGTCCCTGACTCCACAGCAGGAGGACAAGCTGTGAGAATTACTTGAGCGTTGAAGGAGGAGAAGCGTCTGTAATATCATTTTATAAATCAAATATGAACCTCTTTACTTACTAGATCAAAAAGCCTTGCTTCTGGGTGTGTATGGATGTGTTCTGGGGTCAACATTATTTATGGGAACTTGTTTTATTGCACTTACTGTATGTTGGCTAAATATATTCAGAAAGCTTACTTTTTTTTTTATTTGGTAGGAAAAAATACTTCATCTGCATTGCAGGGATTGATTGGTGGTGTATTCTAAAAAAATAGTACATTTTATTTAAATAAAGACACACAAAACTAACGTCTTCTAAAATAAACAAAAACTGGCATAATCAGGAAATGCCCGGTTCTGATCCCAGACGTTCAAAATGTGTACAGCCCACTCAGACAGGTGCTTTCGCTTTTTGTTGAAAGGTCTTTTTAAAGGAAACTGTAAAAGTTTCAACAGGGGCAGCACTTGTCTTCTCAGTCGTGATGGCAGGTGCTGTCAATGTGCTGCACAGAGTCAGTATCTCTGTAAGTGTCTGCATTTACAATGTTCTAATGTATTTTATGTATAGCCTCTTCTGAATGTCACACTTTGCAGAGTGCCAATCACTCTGTATGTAAAGAAGTTCATGTTCATATGTCACATGTACATTTTATGAACCCCCCCCCATCGCCCAAGTCTAATCCCTCACACCTGCTCCATAGAGGAATGCCAAGTTAAATTTACAACCATGAGGAAAGACCGAGTGGAAAGAAGGCTTTAATTGAGAATGGCTCTCTGATGTTTGGACTGCACATTGTGCAACACGGTATATTGTTTCTCGAATCAAGTCTTAATTACAGGAGCTAGATTCTATCATTAAAGCTCTGCCTTTCTAACACTTTCAAATCTTACTATTTATCTAAATTGCAATTTTAGACTAGATCTTCCCTTAGATTTAGGATATCTTTAATTTTGTAAATGGCAGAAATGTACACCAAACCATAAACTATGTGTAGTGCATGTTTTTAACTTTACACACACAGCTTACAGATAATCATCCATTTGAATGCATGGCTAACAAATCTAGATTATTGTGTGTATCGTATTGTATACTGTAGCCAGTATTTATTACTTAACAAAATGTGTTTAATTCAGCCGTATATGTAGTTGTTTGTTATCAAGCCAAGAGTTTAAAGCTTAGGTATTATGACAACTCTGACATGTCATTAATTAGGAAAAAAACTCAAATTGTAGGATTGTATTTTTTAACACTTATCATAACAAAAATCTTTGATCAAATGTACATCGAACATCTGATAAGAATGAACCTAATTGTTGGATTAAACCGTCTACAAAGCCTCAGCATTAAAGAAACATGGCATCAAATCATCTCCTAACTTTGTTTTGACTGTTTTTCTTCTGGTACACAATATAGTCCCTAAACAGTAGCTAAACAAAGCGGTTGCTATGTACCACCTCAGTTGAGGAATGGGTACATTAACAGTTTTGTGGTCACAGGTGTGTGCTTATTGGTTATTTTAAAAAGTGTGTATCAGCCAATCAGAGGAGGGGACTGGAGCGGTATGTTATACATTACGTGCAGCCATGTCTGTTGTCCAGATTGAGACCTCACGCTCAGCCACAGCCTGGGCAACAGGTTGTGTTTGGACCGCACATCTCTGGGCAGCGCTGCACTGCACTGTCCCGGCACTTAATCCACTTAAAGCCAATTACACGACTATTACTGTGATCACCTCCCCGACAATGACAATGGAGCAGCCTGTGGTTGATGGAGCCAGAGAGCGGGGCATGCCCTCAGCTCTGCACTCTTTCTCTGCCGCGCTGCTGTTCTCTCAATTAGTTCCAGCAGTGGCGATTGATATAATCACTGTTGTGGCTACGGAGAGGCAAAGGGTGTCGACAGATGAGTTCCTACTTTAGCGAAATTAGATTTCGAAAGTGTTTTGATGGGCTGCTTCGAGGTCAAAGTGCAGACGGCCAGACACATCAACCCATGCCACACTTTGACGCTTTAATTCATTTTCAACAAACACCAGAAAGTGTTATGTGGTAAGATGCTGTCACAGAAAAACATTTTATTTTTTATTAAATATATAAAGTAAAAACATTCACCTCAAAATTCTCTCTGCATTTTTAAGCCACATAATTGAAGCATGGATATTTACTGTTGAGGGGGATATCAATTGGCTCGTGGGTAATCGTCTTATCATTAGTACTATGCGACCATAAACATTCAAGTGCAATCCAATACAACTGCAACCAACTCTTCCTCAAATTGACAATATATCTAACAGTACAACTCAAACCGTTAGAGGTCTGTAAGATATTCGGAAACCGTTTTATGTCCTTTCATAGAAAACCTTAAAGTTTGTGTGTGCGAAGTACAGTAGACAGACAAAGACAGAGTGTTTTTGTGTGTCATCATCATACATATGGTGAGCACACACGCATTCGTTTCTCCAGCATCACATACTGTACAGCACGTTGATATAATTACACAGGAAGTAGGCCCTGTGACATTCTTCTTCTTATTTATGATGTGTTGCGTTCATTCATGTCTAAACCAATCGAGAGGGGGAAACACAGGGCAGCAGTTAGTGAGGAATGTAAACCACTGTGTCGGGAAAACACAGTTCTACATTAAGGCTAACTATGAAAACTAAAACAACGCACTGACAAAGTATTCATGAGAAGGCAAATTTGAGCTATAACACATTGAAGAGACTTCTGAATAATTGACTGTCCAATATTCTTATGTTGGATTAGACCAGGGGGGTCAAATTCAATTTCATCACGGGCCACATCAGCATGAAGGTTGCACTCAAAGGGCCGGTTGTAACTTTAAGACTATATAAAAATACATATATAAATATTTAATATATATAAAATAATGCATTATATTACATTATTGCCTCTGCATTGGATTATTATGGGATAGGCTAATAACTTCATAATTAACTACGTCTGAAAGCAGAAGTCTAGGGCAAATAATCGCAAGTCTCTTCAGTGAGAATGTTACAACATGATTTAAAAAGAAAAGCAAAATTCTGGAAAAACAAAAAAAAAGAAGTGACATTTTGAAAAGAAAGTGACATTTCTTTTCTTTTCAGAAAGTAACATTTTGAAAAGAACATCTAATTCGGAGAAAAAGGCAAATTCCAAGAAAAAAATGCATATTTAAAAGAAAAGGCAAATTCTGAGAAAAGTCAAATTTGAGAGGCATTGTGGGACATGTAGTTTTTGGGCAACGTGCTTCTGTAAAGTAGCATCTAACCGTATAATAAACTTATTATATTCTTTGCAAGCTCTTGTGGGGCCACATAAAATGAAGGCCTTGAGTTTGACACCCCTGGACGTTGTGCATTGGAGTTATTGTTTGTTTTTTACCATGGTGTTGAATTGGTATTTGTTTCTACTACCATATTTCTGGTATTGTGACAAACTGAATCTACATTGGAAGTGGGTTCTCTTCCATATTGAGATGTTTCTACAGTAGCCCAGAAACCAAACCAAACTGGCACGAGAGAGTGTCTTCTGCTTATTTACGTGGCCACCGCTATTCTCCAACAACACTCTTGAAAAGTGTCAAGTAGTTTTTGCATGTCAGTTCGGTTTCTTATAGTCATGAACATATCATCCCAAACAGACTGTCATTTAACACGAGAAACATATACTCCAGTTATCTAAACAATTTGTAGTTGTCGATACGTGGTTGTATTTGTATACAGTTGTCTAAAAACCAGACCAGAGCATTGTTAGAATCTCATTGGCGTCATATTTCTGGTCAATACAATACATGTTTGTACTCAGCTTGTACAGTGCCCATATTGTACGGAACGTTTGGCTTATATGATCTTTTGTTTCCTGGAAACAGCTGCACACTGGTTTTGTGAGGTACCAAAACTATTAGCCAACAGCTGCTAATATGCTGGAGAGATATGTTGAAAAGGGTGTTAATTCTTAATTGATTATATACTGAAGCGTGCATTATAAATCTATCCATTTAACAATGCTCTCTGTGCCCAAAATGTTTCGTTAGTTTTCTGAAACCATTGTCGCTTTGAGATGAAAATCTGGAGAAATTCGAATGAAATTCATGTCTGTGTGGTATCAAGCAGTACAGGGTCTCGTCTTGCTTTAGCTTATAGTGAATGCAACAGGTTTACAGTAGACCTGCTCCACAGATGCCTATACGTCCCAGTGTAATACTATATTTCATTTTTTTCTATCTCTAGTGAGTGAGTTGCCAGCTTTAGTTGTAGGTTACAGAGCAGGCACGCTGAGAGCTATCTAGTTACCACTGCATGTGGTGGGGGGGGGGGGCTGCGGTGAGGGGGGGGGCTGTGGTGAGGGGGGGGGCTGCGGTGAGGGGGGGGCTGTGGTGAGGGGCAGACGGAGCGGTTGTTGAGTGGAAAATGGCCTCGAAAGCTCCTCTACTCACCTTTCGCAGTGACAACATTTAGCACGGTGTGCAGACCCCCAACCCCCCTCCCTCCCTCACCCACTCACCACTCTCTGCTCCTAACCCAGCCCTCCCCCCTTATCCACATTTCCCTTTTTAAGGCTTCAAGTGTTTTCCGAGTGATAGACGGATGAAGTGATTTTGCGGGGGTAAATGCCCTTCAACAGATGGTCAGACATGAGAGGGGATAGTGGGCGGAGGTGGTGGTGGTTTACAGTGGGGGTCCCAGTCCAGCCCCCACTGCGGCCCAGTGTGACAAAATGCAAAGTGGAATTCGCCAGCCACTCCAGTCCAGAATTGGCCCAAGGAAAGAGCATGTGAGAGGCACGATGGCATGTCCTTCGCAGTCCTGGCGAGCTTGGATGACAGCTGCGATGTTTATAGGCCAGCTTCGATGACAGTCGGAGAGGGGGGGGCCCTCGGCTCTTTTCAGACAGGAATTAGGTTTGTCATCAGATTCTAAAATCCCTCTGATTTATTACATTTCCACTCCTGTTTTCCCTCCTACCCCTTTGACCCCCACAAACAAACGGCCGGCAGGGAGACGATGACATTCAGCAAAAGTGTTTGTTTGTTTACCTCTTACTTTCCCCGCAAACGATCGATTTCCCACCCGTGCCAAAGTGCACCGTCCCACAACGCCCACCAGACTGAATCTTTCTGCTGCGCGCTGCTTTGTTGGGGAAATGTTGTAAAATGATAATCACCCTTTGATTTATTACACTTTTTATGGAACCATATTTAGTGTAATCTACTTTGGGTGACGTCTAGTTTGGTCTTTTCGTCTAGTCTACCGGTATTTCTACGATCAAGGTTACGCAGAGTAAAAAGACGTGACTTACACCTATTTTAGAAGAACACTGACAATCACATGTTCAACCACTGCTTTTGACAGGTCAAATCTCTTAAGCACTTTAAACCGAGAACGATTTGAATATAAGTGAAACATTAGCAATAAAAGGTTTTCAGTTTTCCTAGGAATGTAGTTGGCCGAGGTGAATAAAGCTGAACCATATTGTGACTTTGTATTGCACTATCAAGGACATGTAATACTGTTATTACGCAGCACTGTTTTATTTCTTCACTTATTGAAAGCAAATTGAGTGTTTTCTTGCTATGGGTGAGGAGAACATGTAATCAGCAACATGCCAGGTTCAGTTACATAGATGTCTGGCTTCTCTCAAATATAATGGAAGAACACGAAACTCTACTTTTGGTGCTTGAAGTTGCCAAAAAAGACGTTGAAAAACTCAACAGCAACGTCTATTTCAGGAAGTCATGAGCGTTAATCGAGATAATCCACAGACCTTATTGTTAGCGGCTTCCTGTAGAAACACTTTCTCACTACTGAACTACACCCCCAAGCCTATCACCATTCAGAGGGAAGCGAGCACTATGGATTAGGTTGAGGAAGTTGATCATGATTTCTGGAAAGAGAAATTGCTGTTGAGTTTTTCTAATTTATTTTAGGGTGTTCCGCACGTGCAATGTATGTCTACAATATTTGAGAAAAGACAGACATCTCTACAGCCAATACTTCCAACACTCAACAGCTCACACCCAAACAATAACGACTGATAGCACTTCAGGTACACATGACACATTTCTTTTAGATGTTCGGGGTGAACTGTTCATTTTCGGTGGAGCATCATCAAATCCAGACCATATTCCTGTGCGATGTGCACCGTATTACTGTGCACGTGTCGA